>NW_007253184.1:681732-720467 GCF_000164805.1 Carlito syrichta
TCCTTTCCTCTCCCTGCCCCCCCATAGTTTCCCGCCACTATCAATCCTTTTCTTATAGTATTACGATAGATGTTCAAGGTCCACTTATGAGTGAGAACATGTAATACTCAGTACTTTGTTTCTGTGAGAGATCACTCAGTATTATAAACTATAGTTCCATACAGGTTGCTGCGAATTTCATAATTTTATTCTTTTTTATGGCTGTGTAGTATTCCATCGTGAATATGTACCACATTTTTTAAATCCAGTCCTCTTTTCATGGACAGCATGGTTGGTTCCAGGTTCTTGCTATTGTGAACAATGCTGTGATAAACATATGTGTGCAGGTATCTTTTTTATAGAGTGATTTAAGTTCTTCAGGTATATTCCTGGTAGGGGGATTGCGGGGTCCTATGGGAGGTCGATATTTAGAGTTTTTAGGAATTGCCACACTGCTTTCCACAGAGGTTGTACTAGTTTACACTCCCCAAAACAGTGTAGAAGTGTTCCCTTTTCACCACATCCTCTCCAACATCTGTTATTTTTTGAGTTATTGATAATGACCATTCTGACTGGAGTTAGATGGTATTTCAGTGTACTTTTAATTTGCATCTCCTTGATGATTAGTGAGGTTGAACATTTCTTCATGTGTCTATTGGCCACTCGTATGTCTTCTTTTGAGAAGTGTCTATTCATATCTTTTGCCCACTTTGTAATGGGGTTGTTTGTTTGTTTCTTTTCATCACATTTGAGTTCCTTGTAGATCCAAGATGTTAAGTCTTTGTTGGACCTGGAGTTGGCAAATACTTTTTCCCGTCTGTGGGCTGTCTCCCTGCTCTCTTGATGGTTTCTTTGGCTTTGCAGAAGCTTGTCAGTTTAATGAGGTCCCATTTGTCTATCTTATCTCTAATGGCCCATGAGTTTCGGGTTTTGTTCAGGAATTAGATGCCGCTTCCAATTTCCATAAGGGTGTGTCCTGCATTTTCTAAGGTTCTTATGGTTTGAGGTTTTACATTTAGGTCTCTGATCCACTTAGAATTAATTTTTGTATATGGGGATAGATAGGGGTCTTGTTTGAATCTTTTGCATGTGGTCAGTCCATTTGCCCAGGAAGCACCATTTACTGAATAGGTTCTCCTCTCCCCAGTGGTAGGTAATGGAGGCTTTGTTGAAGATGAGTTGGTTGAGAAACTGAAGTTTTGCTTCTGGAATCTCGATTCTATTCCACTGGTCTATATGCCTGTTCCTGTACCAATACCAAACTGTTTGATTTTGTAGCTTTATAGTAAAGTTTGAAGTCTGGTAATGTGATACCTCCTGCTTTGTTTTTTTGGCTGAGGATTATAATGGCTATTCTTGGTTGTTTGTGCTTCCATATGAATCCCTGTATTATTTTTTCTAGCTCTGAGAAGAATGTTGCTGGTAATTTGATGGGTATTGCATTAAATCTGTAGATTGCCTTAGGTAAGATGGACATCTTCATAATGTTGATTCTTCCAATGCATTAGCATGGGATATTTTTCCACTTGTTTGTGTCATCTTTGATTTCTTTGAGCAGTGTTTTGTAGGTTTCATTGTAAAGGTCTTTCACATCTCTGGTTAGGAAGATGCCAAGGTATTTCATTTTTTTTGTGGCTATTGTGAATGAGATTGTGCTTTTTATTTGGGTTTCTGTTTGTTTATTGTTGGTAAAAAGAAATGCGATTGTCTTTGCACATTTATTTTATACCTGAGACTTTGCCAAAGTCCTTTATCAGTGTAAGGAGGCTTTTGACAGATTCTCTTGGGTTTTCAAGGTACACAGTCATGTCATCTGCAAAGAGAGATAACTTGACTTCCTCTTTTTCTATTTGGATACTCCTGATCGCCTTCTCTTTTCTGATTGTTCTAGCCAGAACTTTCAATACTATACTGAACAGGAGGGGAGAGAGTGGGCATCCTTGTCTTGTTCCAGTTTTCAGGGGAAATGGTTCCAATTTTTGTCTGTTTAGGGGTATGCTGCTGTGGGTTTCTCCTAGATGACTTTTTACTATTTTGAGGTATGTTCCATGTATGCCTAGATGGGGTGCTGGATTTTATCAAAAACTTTTTCTGCATCTAATGATATAATCATGTGGGTTTTGTTCTGATGTCTGTTGATGGATTTAATTACATATATTGTCTTGTGAATGTTGAACCAGTCTTACATCCCAGGGAAGAAGCCTACTTGGTCATGATGGATGATTTTTGAGATGTGTTGTTGAATCCAGTTTGCTAGGGTCTTGTTGAGAATTTTGGCATCTATGTTCATCAACGATATTGGCCTGTAGTTCTCTTCCTTTGTTGGGTCTTTACCTGGCTTGGGTATCAATGTGATGTTAGCTTCATAAAATGATTTGGGGAGAGTTCCATCTTTCTCAATCATCTGGAATACTTTCAGTAGGATTGGTATCAGCTCCTCCTTAAATGTCTTATAGAATTCTATTGGAAAGTCATCTGGTCCAGGGCTTTTTTTTTTTTTTTTTGTAGGTAGTTTTCTTATTACATAGTCAATTTCTTTGATTGTTATTGGTCTATTTAGGGTCTCGATTTCTTCTTGTTTCAACCTAGGCAGGTTGTGTGATGTCAGAAAGTCTTCCATTTCCAAAAGGTTTTCAAGTTTGTTTCCAAACAAGTGTACATAGTAGTCTCTAATGATCTTGTGTATTTCTTCAGGGTCAGATGTGACTTCATCTTTTGTGCTTCTGATTGCATTTATTTGGGCTTTTTCTCTTTTTTTCTTGGTCATTCTAGCTAAGGGACCATCAATCTTGTTTATCCTTTCAAAGAACCAGGTTTTTGTTTCATTGATTTTTTGTATTATCTTTTTATCTTCTATGTCCCGGATTTGGTCTTTTATTTTGGTGATCTGGATTCTTCTGCTGAAGTTAGGATTTTGGTGGTCTTGCTTTTCCAGCTTCTTAAGGTGATTTGTGAGGCTGTTAATTTGTGATCCTTCCATTTTCTTCATGTGCATTTGTAGAGATATGAATTCCCCTCTTACTACCTTTCATGGCATCCCAGAGATTTTGGTAAGATGTTTCTTCATTTTCATTTGTTTCCAGATATCTTTTAATCTCTGTTTTGATTTCATCATTGACCCACGAGTTGTTTAGCACCATGTTATTTAGTGTCCATGTCTTTGTGGGTTTGGGGGGAACCTTGTTGGTGTTGATGTTTATTTTTATTCCACCGTGGTCTGAGAAGGTGCATGACAGAATTTCAATCTTTTGAAATTTGTCCATGCTTGATTTATGGCCCAGTATGTGGTTGATCTTAGAGTACGTTCCATGCGGTGATGACTAGAATGTATATTCTGTGGTCATTGGGTGGAGAGTTCTGTCGGTATCAATTAAGTCCATTTGGTCAAGGGTCACATTGAGTTTCTGGATCTTATTGCTGATTTTTTGTCCTGATGATCTTTCTAGGGTTGTGAGTGGGGTATTAAAGTCCCCAGCTATGGTAGTGTTAGAGTAAATATCTTTTTTTTTTTTTTGAGTTTTCCTAGAAACTGCTTTATGAAAGTTGGTGCTTCTATGTTGGGTGCATATATGTTTAGGATACATATTTCTTGTGGATGGAATGAACCTTTTATCATTATGTAGTGACCTTCTGTATCTTTTTAAATTTTTGACAGCTTAAATGGTATTTTACCTGAAATTAGGATTGAGACTCCTCCTTTTGTGTTCTGTTCGCCTGGAAATTTATTTCACATCCTCTTACTTTGAGTCTGTGAGTGTCCTTTCTAGTTAGATGGGTCTCTTGAAGGCCATATGTTGTTGCCTGGTGATATTTTATCCATTTTTTCATTCTATGTCTTTCCAGTGGTGCATTTAGTCGATTTACATTAAGGTTAATTATTGAAATGCGAGAGTTGATCCCTATCATAAGGTTCTTATTGAGTTGTTGTTGTTCGTCTTTGTTGTCTTTCTTTTGGTTTTGGGGTTGGTTCATGTGTGTTTTACTCTTTTACTTCTACTCTTGTGAAGAATGTTGTTGTTCTTTTTTCCTTTTCTTCTGCGTTTAGTACTTTCTTAAGTGTTTCTTGTAGAGGTGGTCTGGTGGCAGCATAAGTTCTTAGGGATTGGATATCTGGGAAAGATTTTAATTCTCGTTCACTGATGAAGCTTAGCTTGTCTGGGTAGGTTATTCTTGGTTGAAACTTTGAAGATAGGTCTCCAAGCTCTCCTAGCCTGCAGGGTTTCTGTAGATAAATCTGCTGCTATTCTAATTGGTCTTCCATGGTATGTGATCTGGCCTTTTTCTCTTGCTGCCTTGAGGATTTTTTCTTTTATACTTACTGTTTTTAGATGAATTATTATGTGTCTGGGAGTTGGTCTTCTCATTTGTTGTCTTGCAGGGGTTCTCTGAATCTCTTGTGTTTGAATTTTTGCATCACTGATGAGATGAGGGTAGTTTTCTTCAATAATCTCATGAAATGTTTGTTCCAGGATGGTCTCAGTCTCTCTTCCTGTTTCAGGAAGTCCAATTACTCTTAGATTCTTTCTCTTGAAGTAATCGCTCATCTCTTGAAGGTTTTGTTCTGTCTTCTTAAGCTTCTTTTCTATGTTTTTGACAGTTTGGGTTAGTTCTATATTTTGGTCCTCAAGCTCTGAGATTCTTTCTTCTGCTTGTCTAATTCTGCTTTCCATGCTTATCAGTTTGTATTTATTTCACTCACAGTATTCTTTACTACTGTTATCTCAGTTATCAACTCCTTCCTACTTTCTTCTTTGTCTCTCCTGAATTCTTTTTAATCTCTCCATTAATGTCTTGATATCTAGGTTTGTAGTTTGAGACCAGTCATTCTGGGGGCTCTTCATTTTTGCACTCTGAAGTCAGTTTTCTCAGTGTCTGCCCTTCCAGGAATCTGGGAGAGACCCATGTTCCTCTTTTGGTTTTTCTTCATTTGTGTAGATTTTTCTCTCTCCCTCTTTCCCTCCCCTTCTTTAATTCTATGGGGTTGCTTTTACTTCTTTTGTTCAATCTCCTGTTCTTCCTTATGAGGGTCCTCTGGCTTTGTTCATTTTGGAGGCTGGACTGTGGGTTGGGGGCTGTACTTTTTGCAGTTTTGACGTTTCATTGAGGGGGAAGCTGTGATTCAGAATCTATCTGCTGATCCCCGTATCCACCAACAGGTGTATGGGTGCACTGGAACCCATTTCCTACTGCCTTACAATCTGTCCATGCAGCAGGGTTTAGGTTTGCTCCCTGGAACAAAAGGAAGTACGAAAAAGGAAAAAAATGGAAGAAGATAAGGTCAGAAGGAAGTTAAAGAGAGAGAAGAGTGAGAGGGAAAACAGACATACATACCAACCAATGAGTGAAAAAGAGACACAAGGTCCCAAAAATGTGAAAAACAGACACACAAACAAAATTCCCTATAGCATACTGGTAATCACACAAAGACAGTCCAATAAAATCATGCCTTTTGATGCATTTTTCCCCAACACAAACAGGTAGTCTAAGTCAAAAAGCAAACAAAAGTGAGCAAAACAAACAATCAAAACAATAAAATCAACATAAGAAACCAGACTTGCTCTGGAATCTTTCCTGAGTGTCTAACGTCTCTTCAGCTCTGATCTCTAGCCTCTCCCCTTTGCTTTTATTGCAGGCTGATAGATTTACTCCAAACTTGGGTTAGTTCCCTTGGCTTGCTACCTGAGAGATCTGTGACAAGGCTGAGTTGCCTCTGTCTGATTCAGCATAAGGAAGGGCCTTTTGACTCCTGTTTAGCGATGTTACCTTAGAAACCAAGGTGGAGGCTGCTCACAAATGGGCAGGGCAATGCAAATCTCTGTCTGGAAAATGGCCGAGGTGGGCAGCTCTTCTTTCATGGATACTTTCTCTCCACCTGTCCTTTCTCCCCGTTTGTCTGGGTCCGTGGCTGATCCACTATGATGGGCTGTGGTTGTGTGTCTCCTGTATCAGGCACCGGGGACCAGTGACACAGCTGGGCATTGGATCTGGTGTGCCGCCAGTGACCTGGGGTGGAGGAAGGAGCTGGGAATTCCCTCTTCTGGAGCTGAGAGCTGAGAGCGACTGATCAGCACCTCCTTAAAATATACTGTTCTCTTTCACAACCACGGGGTCCCAAGCTGGGTGCCTCAGCCAGAGCGGGGACCAGAGCTCCAAAGGGCCCGTGGTGTGTGGTGACAGTGGCTTTGGGCCCCGCACAGGGCACTTCAGCCAGGAATGGAGTTGGTGTCTCTGAGGGGCGGGTGCCTAGAGCCTCCCTGGGTGATTGTGGCTTGAAATAGGGCTGGGCAGGGACCCAGAACCCAGAGTGGGGAGCTGGAACTCTGAGGGGTGATCACCAGGCCCACTGGACTGGGTGCCCAGTCAGGGAGGGAGCTGGCAGTGGCTGAGAGCTGGGCAGATCAGTGTAGCTAGCAAGGGAACCCAGATCTCCACCAGGCGGTATCCAAGGGCTTCTACAGGTGGCGGCTGGCAGCTTAGGCCTGGGTGAGATGTTGTAGCTGGGGAAGGAGCTGGGATCTCCACACAGCCAGGGCCTGGGGTCACCTATGGTGGAGCAGTAGCAGCTGAGAGGCCTCAATAGCCAGCCTTGCATGGGTCCGAGGGTCTCCAGGCCTCAGACTGGTGCGGCTGGTGGTGGGCAGGGGGTTGGGGAGGGAAAGTAAGAGTCTTTTTGGGAACTCACCTTCAGAGAATCTCACAATCCCGCCTATGCCATCGCCATCTTACCTGAACTCCCTGAATAAATATTCTATAAAAAGAATATATCCAAAAGGTCAACATATTAAATGATGGCTAACCTTATTAGTTATGTTGTATATTCACAGAAAATTCCCCGAACTTCATTTGTAAATTTGTGCCCTTTATATGTATTATGTTTTTAGAAAGCACTATGAAAAAATAATTGATTACAAATAAAAGAATGAGGTGGAACCAAAGTCACCATCCAAGTTATTTGTTTATTTATTTTATTCTGGGTCTTGCTCTATCTCCCATGCTGAAGTGCAGTGGTACAATCACAGCTCACCATAGCCTCAACTTCCTGGGCTCAAGTGATCCTTCTACCTTAGCTTTCTGAATTGGTGTGACTATAGATGCATGCCACCTTGTCTGGCTAATTTTTTATTTTTTATTTTGTAAAGACAAAGTCTTGCTATGTTGCCCAAGCTGGTCTTGAACTCCTGGGCTCAAGCAATCCTTCCAATAAGACTTTTCAAAGTGTTGAAATTATAGGCATGAATCATGTGCCTGGCCCTAAGTGAAATATTGATTCATCTCTTGTTAGCTCAAACAAAGGCAGGAAGTTTATTCCAATACTCAAGGTCAAAGCATGATAAATATACTTCTAATGAAGCCATTATGTCACTTCCAAAGACTTAAAATTAGTCCAAATATGCAAAATGTCAAAGTATGTGGCAAGGTGGCAAATGCTGATACTGCAGCTGCTGGACATTTATTGAAGTCAATAAAGAGAAGGGTGAATTCCTTCAACAGATTTTAAATCTAGATAAATCTGATTTATTTCAGAAAGAGATGGTCAAGAGTTGTGCATCAAAAAGGAAAAAAGTGTTTCCAGGTTTTCAATCTTCAGAAGACTTATTCAGACTTCTATTAGTGGGAATTTACTCAGGACTTTACATCTAAACATTTCAGACTTTCAAATAATTGAGTTTTGCAACTTCACACTGTTTATGTTTTTGTTCTTCTTTTTTTTGTGGTAGCTATCCCATGCAGTGAAGAACATTTAGCAGCATCCCTGACCTCTACTCATGAGATGTCAGTAGTACCCTTTCCAAAGTTGTGACAACTAAAATTGTCTCTTGACAGTGGCAAATGTTTCTGGGGGGTAAAATTGCCTTACCTTCCCTTTATGAGAACAATCGGAATAAGTGCACTCTAATAAATAGGAAAAATAAGAAATAAGTGTATGTTGTATGCCCAATTACATAGATTTTATATAAGGTATATAAAGTATTTAGATTACATTAACAACGGAGGAGGATAATATAGGAAATAAGCAGTTATATTCTGTTCACAAGTCTTTCAGAGACAATACTAGTTATACTACTATTATCACTTTTATTCCTTTTTCTTTTTTTTTTTTTGAGTTAGAGTTTCCCTCCATTGCCCAGGTTGAAGTGCATGCTCACGGCAACCCCAGCATCCACCTACTGGGCTCAGGCAATTCTTCCACCTCAGCCTGCCAAGAAGGCAGAAGTACAGGCACATGCTATAGCTAATTTTTAAAAAATTATTATTATTTTTATTGTAGAGATGACATCTCACCAAGTTGTCTAGGCTGATCTCGAACCCCTGGGCTCAGGCAATCCTCTCGCTTTGGCCTCCCAAAGTGCTAGCATTACAGGCTTGAGCCACCATGCTTGACCTATCGCTTTTATTTCTAACAGAACTAAGGTATGCTCAAATTTTAGGTGCCATTTTTGTCAGTAAAGAAGGAGAATGATCAGCATACATGAGCAAAAAGCCTAAAAACAGCCTGTGGAGTGGATAAAGTGTGGTACAGCCATATAATATAGTTCATGGTTGTGTTAGTAGGAAAATTATAATGAGACACTGATAAAATTTCAGTCACATTGAACCTGAAAAGTGTTTGATTATTTGTATGAAATTAACAGCCTCAGTGAAATTCTTATTTATCTGCTTGTTTTAAAATGACTTGATGTGTCATTTCAAGCATGCTGCTAAATTGTCCTCATCTGTCTCCTCTGTTGAATTTTAATACTGCTTTTTTTGAAATCACAGTTTTATGCTCAGCCCAATTCTTTACACATAATGGCTACTCAATAAATATATGGTACAAGACACAACCAAGTTCCAGTGACACTGAAATTCTGTGAAGGATAAATTAGAAGGAGAAATAAAGACTTTATGGGTTTAGACTGGGACCTGGGACTGAAACACAGCCTAGCTGCAAATTTTGTCAAGTCAGTGAAGACCTTTGCTGACAATGTTGATGTAGTAACATTTTCAACAAATCATTTTTGACTATCCATCATTAACTCAAAGCACTGGGAATATAGGATGAATATCACAGAAGAGGTTCAAGCATTTGTTGAACTTACATTTTAGTTAGGGAGGTAGCCAATAAACAAATACACAAAAATAATTTACAGCTTAAGAAAAGAAATGTAAGAGGAACTACTAAAGGAAATAGAGACAACTTATCTTAGAAAAGATAGTCACAGACGGTCTCTCTGAGAAGAGGTTGTATAAGTTGTAGGGTGAAAAAAACCTGTCTTTTTTTTCTGTCTACACTCCTAGGTTCTCTAACTAGGGCACTGTAGATTAGACTGACAAATGACAGATTAACAAGAGAAAACCATACAAATGATTTAATATAAGTTTTATGTGACATGGATGTCTTCGCAAGAAAACGAATACCAGAAAACAAAGTGAAACCTGAATGTTTTTATAATAGGTTTGACAAAGAGTTATGGAGAAATGTGACAGGACAAATAGGTTTGTGCTAAGAATAATAAAGTGGGGACAATATAGAAAAATCCATGTGTTTGGATCCCTCTCATCATCCTTCTATCTTCAGAGATAAGGACACTCTTTTAGAGATAGAGAGGGCACCTCCAGGGTATCATCAGTGGAGATAGAGAGTAGACACTTTGGAATGTGTATTTGATGGAGGGTCAACTGGACATGCTAAGGATTGAGTAAAAGAATGACTTCTAAGGTTTGGCATGATATGATAGTGGTGCCATTCACTGAGAAATGTTGACAAGACTGTTATGGAATTAAAAGACACTGACAAAAATAATTTTAAAATAGTAAATAATAAAAAAGAAAGATACTGACATTTTCTACCTTGTTCTGTTTTTTCAAGCATACAAATAAGTTATTTAAAGTTTGCCTTATAACTCTACTATCTGACCCACCTATAGATCTATTTCTATAATTATTATTTTTTCATTTCCACTTGTTTCCTGACATGCCTCGTAAAATTTATTGGATTTTGACCAACATAATTGGAAACATTTTAGAAGTTCCTGTTAATATTTCCTTCCTCCAGAGAGGATTTTCATTTTCATCTGGAAGCCTGTTAGAGAAATAACAGATTGATCTAACCCAATCAGGGTTTGAGCTGACTCAACATTGAGTTCCCATTTTTGTAAGTTCTAATCTATTTCTGTTTTACCTTTATCACTATAGTGCAGCCCTTAGAGACTCTCAGGGGAAAGTCTGGCATGTTTGCAAGGGTACCTATTACTTAGTAGGACCTGAATTCTAATTTCTGTCTTTCTAAAATTGTGAGATTTCCTAGTGTTCTTCTAAAGCCACCATTTTCTGCTGGGTGCTCAATTTAGGATTATCAAATGACTCAAACCACATCAGGCTCACTTAATCTTCTTCCCTTCTCTTCTGGATCTTAGCTTCTCGACTTTTGGCTTCCTCGTAGCACTATCATCCTGTTCTGAAACTACTGAGGAATTTTGTGGAGCCACACAATATCTGGCCTAGTCTGGATTGTCTCTTAAATAGCTTGTTCTACTACCATCAATGTAAAAGATGGATTGGGGATGTTGAGTATAGATACTGAGAAGCCAGGAAAAAAGGGCCCCTTAAATTGGCACCTTCCAGCAAGAGATAATGAGAACCTGAAGTAGGGCAATGAGCGTGAAATGCAGAAAAGGAAATAGAAGCAATAAATGCTTGGGATGTGAATTTGAAACGATGCCAAATGAAAAATTTAGCTGTCAGTGTCTCTTCGATATTATTTGTGTGTCAGAATAAGAATGACATATCAGCTCCTTAATTCTGTGTCCCTCATAATTTTAAAGGCTGGTCAGGGGTGACTGGTTGCCAAAATAATAATAATAATAATCTACCATTTGAAATTTATCAAGGTCTGCTATTATGCTTGGCTATAAGAATTTGAAGGGGAAATGTATTTTAATCTGCCTTCATTTTTCCAAACAAAATCTTGCTTAGGTTAGAGACTATGTGAGTAATCTTTTTGAAGAAAGCCTTGTGCTCCATAATTCAGAAAGCATTGAAAATATTTAAAATCACATCTTTGTAATTATTCTAATAGCAATATTTTATGGAAGAAGTTGAATCATTCACCTTAAAGAAACACTGAGCCAGGTTGATAATATGAACCATTTAACAATGCATTTGAAATGTGGCACTTGTTCTAAATAAATAGAATTCAAAGAGGTATAAGAATAGAAATTCTTTAATGCCTGCAATAGACCAGGAATCCAATGTTGAGTACTTGTTGTACATTCCCATTCAATCTTTTCAACAACCTTATAAGTCAGGTAGATATTTCCGTATGTTGTAGAGTCAAGTCTCAAAAAGTTGTGATAAGTTGCCAGAAATCACACAATTAGTAAATGGCAGAACCAGGACTGAAAATGGATTATTGTATTTATTGTATTCTGTCTTCACTTCCCTAGGAACAAAGAATCTAAGAGCTTACTTACCTTTTGAGAAAAGCTTGGAAAAACATGATGGGAAAATCCGGGTCAGAATTTTAGATTTATTTGAACAAAACATTGCATTACTCAATAAAACAAAATAAAAATCTTAACTAAATTCTCTCCAAGTCAAGTAATACTTTTACTTATGGGAGTATAAAACAGCTCTTGTTCTTATTAACTTGGATCCTGAGGCATCTCATTATATATTTTCTAAACTCTAAGTATGAACTCATTCCCCCAAAAGTTTAATACACCTATTGTCATCATTTATATAGAAACAGCAAAACTAGCTATTTTAGAATCTCAATCTCCTTTATTTTATTTCTTCCCTGAGCATGGGAAGTTCTATTTGTTGCATCAGCAAAATGAGCAGAAATCTGAGCCCTTTGACAAGATGACCAGATGAGTTCACAATAGCTATGAATCTTATTCTAAGGAGATAGAAAATTTACCATGTATCTTATTTCTACCATGTTCTAGGCAGTTAGTATTTAACTATCTAATTTAATGCTCACAACAAATCTATCAGGTACATGCTATCTATACAGATGATAGATCCAGAGAAGTCAAATGACTTGCCTAATATAAATCCTGGTGGCCAGGAGCGGTGGCTCAAGCCTATAATCCCAGCACTTTGGGAAGCCGAGGTGAGAGGATTGCTTGAGCCCACGGGTTTGAGACCAATTCGGACACCTTGGCGAATCCTCGTCTCTACAATAAATTGAAAAAAATTAGCCGGTGTGGTAGCACATGCTTGTAGTTCTAGCTACTTGGAAGGCTGAGGCGGAAGGATCACTGGAGTCCAGTAGTTTGATGCTGGGGTGGCCATGAGCATGCTACTGCACTCCAGCCTGGGTTAGAGTGAGACTCCAGCTCGAAAAAATAAAAAAAATAAAATAAAATAATCCTGGTAAAGGGCAGTTCATTCTGAAACTGATAATAAAATATTTTGTACCTAAAGAGCTCCAATAGCGGCTAGGCTCAGTGGCTTAGCCTGTAATCCTAGCACTTTGGGATGCCGAGGCGAGAGGATTGCCTGAGCCTGCGGGTTCGAGACCCGCCTGGGCAACTTGGCGAGACCTTGTCCCTACAGTAAATTGAAAACTAGCCGGGCGTAGTAGAGCGCGCCTCTAGTTCTAGCTACTTGGAAGGCTGAGGCGGAAGGAACGCTGGAGCCCCGCAGGTTGAGGCTGTGGTGGCTGGGAGCGTGCCACTGCACTCCAGTCTGGGCGACAGAGTGAGACTCCAACTCAAAAAAAAAAAAAAAAAAAAAAAGCTCCAATAGCTTAACATAAGTCTTGTTAAGTATGTCACTAGTGAGACACTGTACCAAATGCTAAAGTATACTTTATTATATAATATAGTGAATGAAATGCAATATTATATATATAATATAGTGAATAAAATGCAATATTATATATATAAATTATGCATACCTATATAGGTGTATATATGTATATATACATACATGTATATAAATATTTGTATATGGAGAAAGTTATATATTATATACTAAATTAAATAGTTGTTTTTGATATATATTACATATTTTAATGTACATTATTATATATAAGCAGAATGTATATGATAATGAATATAAAACTGAATGGAGATTCTGGGCTACATAAAGTATGAATTAACCTCTAAATTCCACCAACATGGGAGAAACCATCACTGCAATCTATATTTGCATGAGGAGAATAGGAGCAATCTGTTGCATGCAGTTGTGTCATCAGTGTCTAGCATAGTCTCTGACATAAATGCATAATAAATATTTTTGGATAAACAAATGATTAATATAAGTAAGACCCAAGCAAAGTCCCCAGATTACCTAGAAATTCACGATGATAATTAGAGGAAATCTGGTATCTAAAGAAGAGAGGTTAGAAACGAATTAAACAAAACTCTCCAATTCTATTAATGACCTTTGCAAATTGACTTCATATTCTTCATGTCCATGGAATGTTCAGCAATAAAAATTAGATAGAAGTGTAGAATGATTTGTCAGACAAGGAAGAATTTTCTGTCCACTGAAGGCTGTTAACACTGGGGTGAATTACTTATAAAAAGTATGCAAGCCGGGCTCGGTGTCTCAGTCTGTAATCCCGCGCCTTTGGGAGGCTGAGGTGAGTGGATTGCCTGAGCCCGCGGGTTCGAGAACCGCCTGGGCAGTGAGACCTCATCTCTACAATAAATCAAAAATCAGCCGGGCGTGGTAGCGCACGCTTGTAATTCCGGCTACTCAGAAGGCTGAGGCGGAAGGATCGCCGGAGCCCAGCAGGTCGAGGCTGTGGCCACTGCACTCCAGTCTGGGCGACAGAGTGAGACTCCAACTCAACAAAACAAAACACAACAAAAAAAAGTATGCAGTCTTCTTTAGACACATAAAATCAGGGAAGGGTATTTTAATATAGCTGCATTTAATGAGGCTGTAATCAGAAGTTTATCGTGAATCAGGACCATAATTGTTTTGCTGATTATTGAAATTGCAATGACTATCATTGCCTGGCACATAGTAGGTTCTTGGTATATAGTAAATTAGTAATTGAAAATAAGCTAGGGAATAAGCAATCCCCCCAAATTTCTTTCAACCCTATGATTTTTATGAAAGGTAGAAGTTGTTAATTTTTTTGTGATATTGATTTTGACTAAACTGTTGAGTTGTGTTTAGAATGTATTGTTGAAAATGCCTAGGATTAAGCATTATGAGTTTACCTCTTACAGGCCCAGTATAGTCTTCCAGGAAATACGCGCTTGGCCAAAAAACCCAGATTGCTACTGAACTAAGCTTTATTCTTTACTCGGCTGATTTAGATCACTTCTCTTTGCCTTTTCTTCCATGATGATTTTAATTTTACAAATAACTTTAGCATCTGTAAAATGGCAAAGATCACTTAGAGAGATTTATAAAATGCTTTGAGCTTCTTAAACAGAGTGCTCCATAAATAGAACTTGGCAAATAATTAGTCATTTCAGTACTATAAATGAAAGTGGTGCGAATAATTTTTTTTAAGTTGCTCTTTTTTTACTCCTCTGCATTTACCATAAGGCTGTGAAATCCTTTAGGGTACTTTAATATGCAAAATGCCACAACTTCTTTTTTTTCTTTGTAATCATTTGATTAATACACTTCCATTCTGAGGCAACATGAGAGGCAGAAAAATTAGCTTATAGCCAACAAATTGGGTCTTAAGAGAAAGGAACTTCCAATCCTTTTTCGGTTTATTACTTATAAATATTCCTAGTTGAATCCACTGCTTTAAAAAATATCTGAATTCCTGTTTGTGTTTGTTAATTCTGTATGTGTGGGACAATGAATAATCTCAGGAATTTTTAAAAATTTCATATTCGTTATGTGACCACTAAGCTTTGGGAAATATTAATATATCATTGATCACCATGTGAAATGTGATTGTGTTTCATGTTTGACACATTTTTCAAAGTGAGAATATTTCCTCTTCCTTTTTCCAAACAAAACATTAAAATCATCACATTGGCATGAAGGTAGACCAATCATAAAATACTTAGAAAAAATTAACTCTTATAATGAATAGTTTAGAGGGTTGTGATTGAAAACGTTGCTTAGTAATGAAATTGATTTTCTGCCTTCGTTGTGGGAGTCAAAGTAATGAGAAAGTAGTGTGTGAGATAGAAATAACTCAGTCTGATTCTTCCAAGTATATAATTTTGTGCAGACTTTGCTACCATCTTTAATTTTCTCATCATGTTCAAATATTTTCTTTCTGAATGAAGTTTTGGGGACAGTGAGGGGTGAACGTGAATGCGTGTATGTAGAAATCAGTGAAAATTAATTAAAATGTTTTCACCACGACTCAATTCAAGCCTGAGATTTCACTTTAATTGATTGAAATCATTTCTCTTAGCCCTACCTTAATCCAAAGTAGTGATACAGTAAAACAACTACCTAATTTTTAGAGAATATTATGCCAGTGTCAATCACAGGCAATTCTGAAATGTGTTGTTGGTAAGATGATACATTCTTAATCAAATTACTTACATAGCAAGAAACTTTAGAGCTCTTAAGGCTTTGATGTTCTTGGATTATTATTACCTCATTCATTAAAAATCAAGAAAACTAACAAATTACTTAGGTCCTAACAGTCTTGTTTTATATAATCCTATTCATTCATATATTTTAATATTCAGAATAATGTCCTTATTTGAAATATTTCTAAACAATTTTGTTCAGTAACTCATTCCATGGTATTAGAATTTCTGCAAATGATACAGTGCTAGATACTAAGAAATTGGAAGTCGTATGATTCTGTTTTAGCTGGCAGTTGCACTAGAGTTCTTTAAAAACAGTAATGTTAGGAATCAGAGGTTGAAATGCAATCTTTCCATCCATGTGGCAACAACAACAACAAAACAGGTACACTGCAGCCATTCTGTTGAGGGACCTTGTGCTTGCTTAGGGGACATCCCTACTTGTCTCTACAATGACTTTCCAGCCTCATCCCCTTGAGATCATAGCAAGAATGATAGGGATGCCTGTGTTAGTGATTTTTATAGTTCAGCAGATATATTTTATATTTAGGTTGATTACTCTGTACTAAGTAGATCTCCAATGCATTATTTCATTGAATATAAATCAGGCTTGCTAAGTTCTTGCCCAAGTCAAATGACATGAAGTCCAGTGCTCAAAACTGACCTATCTAACCGAATGTCTATAGTTGTAACCATTATTTTTTGCTGTTTCTTTCTTAATCAGTTATCTCTGTAATTAGTCATAAAACAAGGAAGGACTACGGTGATACTCTAACTTTATCCTTATTTGCTTTACAGAGCAACAGAAGCCCCTAGAGAATCTCACCTTCTTAAGGTCATTGATATAGCTAGAGCTATTGACATAACAGAGTGGTGACCATCTCTGATCTCTCCTTTCCCTGATCGGGCAAATCTAAGATAACTGTTGTTAGCTCAGAGCATCAATGTGGGAAATAAAATCATATAACTCTTAATGATCACTTTACAATTGTTTTATAATAATGATTTCCATGACTCAAAGTTTATATCATAGCTTTTATTTGGTCATTATAAAGGGAACTGATTGTCATCTGGGCAAAGTAGTGATTTAAGCCAGGAGTCGACAAGTTTTTGCTAAATGGACCAAGTTGTAAAAATTTTAGGTTTTGTGGAACATGTAGTTTCTGTTGGAACTACTCAAAACCTCCAATATTGGACAAAAGCAGCCATAAATAATACATAAATAAAGGAACATTACTGTGTACATAAAAAACTGGAGTTTGAATTTTACACAGTTTTCATTTGTCACAGAATATTAATCTTTTATTGGTTTGGTGTAAAGGAAACATTTATGACTTTACAAGGTCATAGTTGAGGAGTTGTGCAAAATACTCTAAAGGAACAACAGAAAAGAATTAATAAAAATAAGAAAAAAATTATATATTATCATATAATGTAGTTCTATAGCATATAATAATATAGTCCTATGCATCCTTAGTATTAGACTTGAGATGATAAGGTGTAAACATGTAAAAATAACTAAACTAGATAATCGAAGTGTCAAATTATCTATTCAGACATAAGGTGCTGCAAGAATAGTAAAAAGTCAAAGAGACTCAGTGGAAGAGTGGAAGAGCTGAGGTGGATTTTGATGTATGGATAAGTATGAATAAATACTAGCAAAGCTTAAAAGTCTATTTCAAGTAAAAAAGAAAAAGTACATGAGCAAGATTTACTAAATATGAATTTGTTAAAATTTACCCTACTCATCCAGCAAAACATTATGAATAGAAAATTATCTTAGATATTGTGGAGGAATTCAAATCTATAGAGCTTTCAAGGTCTCTTAACTGAACATTCATGCCAAAGTTCCAGGGAGTTGTAATTTAGATCTTAGAAAAGATAATAGTGGAGTTATACAAAGCCTTTTGTTCCCTTTGCTCTAAAGAGGAATATTTGCTCTTTGAAAGAGGTTTTTAAGCCTGTATTTCAAACAACTCCAGGCAAATACCTCTCTAGTTAAGTAAATGCACAGATAGCCAATACTAAAATTCATATTTAATACTATGAATTTAGTTCCTTCTCAAGGTCCCTGACTGAAGGAGTTTATGATCTAGTTTGTTCCCCGATTGTGATATGCTGACCATTAGCACTTTACAAATTGATGTTAGGAAGCCTACACCATCGTGGGTTATAGCCTGCCTAGCTTTGAAATATCCCTGTAATATGACTTCAAATGACACTTTAAGCTCATGGGAGCAAATGTCATTGAGGGAAGCTTTCAAAATCAACAAGAGACAAATAGCAGGGTTGTTTAGAATAATTTTGCTCAAACATGGACTGCTTACCACAACAGGGAGCCAGAGTCACCAGTATCATTGTGTTTATTTGTCATTACTCCTCCTCTCATATCAAAGCATCCTGATTTTTCATTTGTGGTAGCTACGTAAAAGTTCTGTTTAAAATGTTCATTGGAATATGAAAAAAATTAGTTGATTAGAAGAAAACATTCTAGGTAATGTGTGACAATAGCAAAACATGGAAGTGGTATCTGATGAATGGAGCTTGGGAAAAGTCAGTCTAAACATATTTTTTGCCCCCAAAGTAGAATTATTTTAAAGAAAAATTGGCAGAGAATATTTTACAACTTGTTTACTATCTTATTTTGAAGAAACATCACTAGGCTTAAGTGGAACATTAGATTTCCCTTCATAATTTGCGTAAGTTACATTCAATAAGACAAAAAAAATCGAATTTAGAGGTGAATCACAAGATCCTCTGTTCAAGGGAAAGACTTAAAAGTATAAACAGGCACAGATATCCTTCTTTCCTAGGGGTGCATACTCTTGCAGAGGGCTAATTAAGCCCACGTGAGTTAAATTAAACACACCGAGGACAGCCCTGAGTGGAGGATTCTTAAACCTTATGAAGTAAACCAAAAGTCAATAAATCAACTAAAGAGCATTGAGAAAAATAATTAGAAGTCTTGAAACAACAGTTTCACATATCTGATCACCAATGCAAAACAATAGAAGGGAAGTCCTTGGAACAAGTCATACATACTGATTAAAATTAGTGAAAGTTATGGGAGTGTTTCTTCTAAGTGCCCTGTAATTAATATGCAGAAGGCAGGATAGTAGCTGTCCTGAATATTCAAATACAAAAGATTCTTAGTTTGTATCCAACCTTCAAATCTTCTCTGTCTCAATCATTCACCACCATTTTCTTGGTGCTACTCATTTCCTCACTCCCCTGTCCAGTGCACTAGCAAATCCTGTCGGCTTGACCTTCAAAATATATCCCAAATTCAACTATAATTTGCCACCTTCATTGCTACCTCCCTATTCAAAGCCCCAATTATCTCTCTCACCTATCCTATATTGCATTGACCATCTTGATTCCACTCTAGCCATTTATAGTCATTTATCCATACTGCAGCCCCAGCCAATTATTTTTAAAAATTAGTTCAGATCTTCATATCTGTCCTTTGCTTGAAGCTCCTCAGTGACTCACCATCACACTCAGATTAAAATACATACTCCTGGATTTGACCTACAACACTCTTAAAGGCTCTCTACCACTTGCCTACTACTCACTTGATTACTCTTTGTAGTCAGACTCACCTTCTTTGCGATCCTTGATTGTATACTTGGCATTTGTTTCTGAAACACTTTTTCACTGTCTTTTTGCATGGCAAACTCCTCATTCCACTCAAGTCTCAGCACAAATGTCATTATTTCTTTGCTGACTACCCTCACTAAAATAGCAACAAACACACACACACACACACACACACACACACACACACACACAAACACACACACAAACACACACACACACGATCCTGTAGTCCTGTTATTTTTCTTCATAGCAACATGACTACCAAAATTATATTAGTTATTTGTCATATCGCTATCCTGTATACTTCATCAGATGAGGAAGACAGATCTTATATGTAAATGCACTTCATAAGCTCTATTTAAACGCGAGAGATGGTTATTGCAGTAAAGTTTGCCACTCTACAAGTTCAATCTAATAACATTATAAAACAAAAAGCCTTTATTGATTTAATTAATTGCAATTATTCTTGTCTTTTCCTATTTTGCTTTCTTTTTTAACTAGCCCAGAGATACTTGCTTGCATTTTTTCTTAACTAGCCTGGAGATAATTGGTTACTGGTTATTTAGCTTACATGACTTAATTTTTAGTATTTCCTCATTCTTATAATATTGATGTTACTTTTTCATGCATCCATAGCATCATAATATTTATCTGTATTTTATGTAAAAAATTTATATGTATGTTTCTCTGATTCATATTTTCAAATAGTTCATCAAATGTATTGACGTTCCAATAATGTATGTCCTATAAGAATTTCATTCACAGGTTTCCTAGATGTTAACAACTTTCCTGGTGTCTAAATACTGTTGTGATTTTATAAGCATGAAGTTGATATTTTTAAATTATTAAATGAAGAAATATCACTTCAGCTTTTCCTCATCTAGCATATACATATATTACTAAGCAAATATGTACAAATTGTGTTCCACATTCTTGGATGGGCAAAAAATAAAATATCCTAATTTCATGTAACTGCATTTAACTTTTGTCTCAAGTACCTATCCTGCCGGGCTCTTCTAGATCTCTTTCTCAGTTGTAAATCTTTTCCTGTCATCCACATTTTGTATTGGAGCCATTTGCTCATATGGATTACACCTAAGATGATCATCATCATGGTCACCAATAACTCTTTGCTGTTTATTTTCCATCTGTAAGACACAGAACCTTTCATCGAAGTTGTGCCTGAGTCTCAAGTGCCTTAATGTACCAAACAGACTTTTTCCATCCCTTGCAGGGCTACCAGGAAGCCCACACAGCCACCAAGGACTCTCACTGTCTTCTCATACACACCCTTCCACCCAACACAGGAAATTTCTTTTTATCTGATTGGAACCCTTTTACCCATGTGTTTTTTCCAAGATGTTTGTTCTCTACACTGGTCTTGTTTCTCTTACCAGTTCAGTAAGTGCTTTGAGTTTCCTTAAGAGCCTGGGGTTTGGAAATATAAAGCCAGAGTGAACTGCAATAAATTTCTGTTTTCTGCCCTGCCAGATCCCTCTTTTGAGTAATTGAGCAAAGGGTCAATTTTCTCATGGAATTGGGGTGAGAAGAAATCATAAATACTGAGAGGAGAAAAACATAGGTTAACAGCACAAAATAGTATCTCTCCATAATGGTTTTCAATTTTCCTCCTCAGTATAGAAATCAATATGTCATAAAAAATCATAATCATTACTGTTGACCATCTGCCTTGTAAATTGTCATAGTCAGCCCATGTTTGTTTTCTCCTTCCTCTTTTTTTCCTTCAGATTGAAGTATTCAAGATACCTTTAAAAGTCACATATTTAAAGGAATTATAGTAACTCTTTGACATAATCTTGACAATAATAATCACCATTTTCGTGGCACTATATAACTGTGTTCGCTAAGTAGCAAAACATTGAGCATAATAGATACATGACACTGAAGCTCTGAAAGTAGAATTGTCTGCTTCATTGAATCACATATGTGGTTTCACTCTTAAGAAATAATACCTGGAATTAAAAATAGTGTCCTTCATCCATTTCAAACTGGCCTATCATTCTTAACTCTATATTTAAGACAATTTATTGTTATATTTTTATACCAGAGAAAAATTTGCCACTTGTCAAAGTCCTTCATGTTTAACCCCTGTGAATCATGACATTGTTTTGGACTACGGGAAGAAATTCTTTTTAAAAAAAGAATGCCAATCAGGACATACCAGTAACAGTCTGCTAGAAAGAATGCTCTTTTCCAGAAACCAGTTCATTTCAGTTTTACTCAGTAAGTTAGCAGAGTATAGCCTACCTGCCTGTTGTCTTTCTGGTTTGCTTCCTGGCCTGTTATCTCTCTCTCAGTCAGGGATGCTTATACCGGCAGCAGAAGCTAAGGAAGTTTTTCTACTTTGACAGATCTTACTTCCACAGTTTAACTTAACTTTCTCTACAGGTGGTTGTTGTTTCAGTTGGTTGTCATTTATAAAGTGCTGACTACTAAAGTTTGAGACATAAGGATCCTGTTATTTCATATGACACTACTCCTTATTGTGAACCTGTGGCTTCACATATCCCTGGGTGTTGTGAAAATAACCTTGTACACGACTTTCCAGTCTAAGCTGTACCATTGGTTCCCTACAGCATGAGACTTACACACTGATTCTCTTTCAGTTCTGCTGCTGATGTGACTTCCAAGCGAATGTACACAATTTTATTAATATTTTAATATCATGGTGAGTTTTTAAACCAACAATCATGCCTCAGTTGAATCTCATGGGCCCATTCTATGGCCACTAGGTCAAAGCTGGTGCTAATTAGGTGTTATCTGGATTTCCTGTTACTGACAAGCAGCTCTTGGCCTCAAGGAAACAACAGTGACTTCACAAAAATAGCACTTAATAGTTTGTCAGACAATAGTGACGTTGATTTTTAACATTTTCACTAAAAAGATCTAACACGTTATTTCTATGGTTGCTATAATTACATAGGACAGCTTTTTTTTTTTTTTTTTAACCTGTAAGAATCTTATCCCTGGTACAATTGTTTGGGACAGATACATATGCTTTTCCCAAATTCATTGAGTTTATTGAGTGGGAAAACACCAAAATTCCTTTTTCTCTCCCTCTCTCCCTCTCTCCTTCTCTCTCTCTTTCCCTCTCTCCCTTTACCCTCTTCTCCCCCCCGCCCCCCGCTTTTATCATCTCTCTCTTTCTCAAATTTGAACTAAGTGCTGTGGCCTCCATGGTCAGGTTTTGATGAGTAGAGGAACTTGGGAGTAAGGAAGTTACTTATTAGCAATGATCTAATGTGTGAACATAGCAAGAGATGACTGAAGGTATCCAGAGATGGAGAAGGAACCCGACAATTCTGACAAAATAAGACTGACCTCAACCCCTGCCGCTTTCAAGTTCTCAAATGACACAGAAATGACTAATTTGCTTTTGTTGGATTTATTTGA
Source organism: Carlito syrichta (assembly GCF_000164805.1). Taxonomy (NCBI): domain Eukaryota; kingdom Metazoa; phylum Chordata; class Mammalia; order Primates; family Tarsiidae; genus Carlito; species Carlito syrichta. The sequence goes on from NW_007253184.1 coordinate 704,184, forward strand.
GTTAGCTTGAGTGAATTTCTATTTCTTGCAATAGAAAAAAAAACAATCAATACAGTTGAAGCTTTAGTTTGTTGAAAGTTATTTTTAAATGTATGCTTCAATTTTTTAAAAAATAAAAGTAATAGTCATAATTTGCATTTGGCAAACAGTTTAACTTTTCAAATTTCTTTTATATTTGATATATTCTTGTAGCCAGAGAAGATAGAACAACTGCTTTCCTCCATTTGATAGATGAAACAGTCCAAAAACATCAAATCACTTGCCTAAAATCTCACATAAAGTTAGAGATAGTGCTAGAACTAGGGCCCTGACCCTCAAATATTAATTATCTCTGATGACCTCACGGCCTGGAGCTTCCTCATACCAGCTTTCAATTCTGCACCTGATATCAGCTTAATTCTATGTTCAGTTTTCAGTGACATTATGTTAACAGCTTAAAATCAGCCATGGTGGGAACATTTATGCCATAGAAATTATGAATAATACTACACAAGGCTTTTCTGCTTAATCCAGTTGTTAAACATTTACCAGCTCACCGCTGCCTTTAATAAACTGAGTATTTTATAAAATAATTTATTTTTATTTATTTTTTTTGAGTTGGAGTCTCACTCTGTCACCCAGACTGGAGTGCAGTGGCCGCTCCCGGCCACCGCAACCTCGACCTGCTGGGCTCCGCGATCCTTCCGCCTCGGCCTTCCAAGTAGCTGGAACTACAGGCGCACACTACCACACCCGGCTAATTTTTTGATTTATTGTAGAGATGAGGTCTCGCCAAGTTGCTGAAGCGGGTCTCGAACTCGCAGGCTCAGGCACTAACCTCACCCTCCCAAAGCGCAGGATTACAGGCCGAGCCACTGAGCCTGGTTAAAATAATTTATTATATATTCTAGAGCAAGTATATACATACATATTTAAAGAAAGGTTGAAACCCTTAATTTATCTTTAATTGGAACTTTTCATTTCTTTATCAAAATTCCTTTCCGTTGTGGGCGAAGACTTCTTCAGCATCACTGGAGCACAGTCTTCAAAATGTGTTCTGCCTTAGAACTGAAACCTTAAAAGAATTGCCAACACAATCCAGCTCAGCCCTGTTATTTCACAGATGTAGAAACTAAGGAAAAGAAATGGGCAATTATTTTCCCAAGATCATAAAGTTGCCCAAAAGGAAAACCATGATTCGAATTCAGGTCTTCTTCCCTATTATTGTTGGGTATAGTACGTGTTTAGAAGATCAAGGAAATAGGACTCAGGGCAAAGAAAGAAGACAGGAGGCAGGAGGCTACAATCCCAGTAGGCGCATAAAATCCCTTATGAATAAGACTGAGAAAGAGATCATTGGAAGGAATTACCAATGCCCAATTAAAGTTGTAATTGTGCAGGAACATTTGTTCATTAATCTATGTGAGCAAAGTGATGTTTCTGACAATTAAAATATATAATCAATAAACCTACAAATTCAATTTGAGGACTAATTGCTTGTCTATTAAATGCAAAGGATATTTTGCATATTGAGAAACTGTCAATATTTAAGAAGGAAAAAATAAAAATGAAAGGCAGCTCTGCCCTTCCCAAAAAGATTATGATTGTTATTATATGATTTTAAAAAGCCAAGAATGAGAAGAAGATATTTTTACTTATTTTTTAATAAGTATTAAAGAAATGAATGGTTAATTTTATCTGGGAAGATCAGTGAAATATATACAGGTTTACTCTTGATTTAAAATTCATACAATTTCAAAATAAAATTTGGTTCAAATGATCTATTGTTTGCTTTATCATACACAGATCTCCTATAAATCAATATCAACACAACCAACAGGCAAAAGTATTTACCTGGTTTTTGTCAATTTTTATTAAAATGATTGACGTGCCTTTTATCTGAATATGAATCATTGCAGAAAACTAAATTTTTTGGCAGGGGGAGGGGTACTTTGGAAATATGCCTATGAAACTTGAGTGTGATGTATATAGATAATTTACTTTATTTACATAGTCTAAACCCACTTCTAAGTAGTAAGTCAATATACTGGTACAGTTACTAGTCTTTGGATGAGGTGTGTTCTCAAAATAAAAACAGAAGTAGGAAAGGCTAATATATCACATTTCAACTTCTGTTTTCTGGCTGGATGTGGTGGCTCATGCCTGTAATCTCAGCACTTCAGAAGGCCAAGGCAAGAGGATTGCTTGATCTCAGAAATTTGAGACCAGTCTGGACAACATAACTAGACCCCCATCTCTACATAAAATTAAAAAAAACATCCAGGCATGGTGGCACATGCCTATAGTCCCACCTACTTGGGAGACCAAGAAGGGAGGATCACTTGAGCCCAGGATTCAAGGCTATGGTGAGCTATGATTGCACCATTGTCCTCCAACATGCATGACAGAGCCAGACCCTGTCTCTGAAAAAACAAACAAACAAATATCTATTTCTTTTTCCTCTTCTTTGTAATATTATCTGTTTCCTATTCATAAAAATTGCCAAGTTCCTATTAGCTTATTTTAAGCTGCTTTAACCAAATTCAAAATAGCCTGATAAAACTTCTAGGCCGGGCTCGGTGGCTCAGTCTGCAATCCCAGCACTTTGGGAGGCTGAGATGAATGGATTGCCTGAGTCCAGGGGTTTGAAACCAGCCTGGGCAACTCGGCAATACCTCGTCTCTCCAATAAGTCAAAAATTAGTCCAATGTGATAGTGTGTGCCTATAGTTCCGGTTACTTGGAAGGCTGAGGTGGAAGAATTGCCTGAGCCCAGCAGGTCAACGCTGGGGTGGCCATGAGCATGCTACTGTGCTCCAGCCTGGGCAATGGAGTGAGACTCCAACTCAAAAAAAAACAAAAAACAAAAACAAAAACTGTAATAGCAGCATATTAGGGAACCCCTGTAGCAGCAGTTACCCTCAAAACCTGACTTCTCTTTATTTTATTCTTTTAATGGTACATTCCCATTGTATACATTAGGAAAGATGGGTGAAATAATGAGAAGAAAATCCTGTCTTTATATCTTGCAACTCATCCTTTGCTTTACTTTCTTCCTTTCTAGGCAGAAGGAAGTAATTCCCTTTGTAAGTTCACCCTCTGGGAGTGGTTCTCATAGTGTGGTCTCTGATCAGCATCATTGGCATCACTTGAAAACAAATTCTTGGGCTTTATCCTAGACCTACTAAATCTGAAATTTTGGAGCAGGAAAAACCAGCTGTTCTGTTGTTGTTTTTCCAGAGACAGGGATTCACTCTGTAACCCAGGTTAAAGTGCAGTGGCACAATCACAGCTCACTGTAGCCTTGAACTCCTGAGCTCCAGTGATACTCCTGCCTCAGCCTCCCAAGTAGCTGGGACTACAGGTGAACACCACCATACCTGGCTATTTTTTCTATTTTTTGTAGGACGGGGTCCCACTTTGTTGTCCAGGCTGATCTCAAACTTCTGGCCTCAGGAGATTCTCCCGCCCTGGCTTCCAAAGTGCTGGGATTACAGGTGTAAACCACCCTGCTAGGTCTAGCAATCTGTGTTTTAACTAATCCTCTGGTGATTTTGATGCATGCTAAGTTTGAGAGCTACTGCTCTAAGGAAAATACCTTTATGAGAACTTTGCCCAGAATTTACAAATTGCTTTCTGCTGTTTTTACTCTCGGGGTGGAGTTGGAGTCACTCGTTTTGATGGCACATAATGGATGTGTTTTGACTACTCTATGAATTGTTTTACTTCATGTGTATTCATTCTGTTTTTTATAAGCTTTTTTTTTCACTTCATGACTATTTTGATAAGCAAATAGAGATAAGATCTGAGAGAAGAGGAATAATATAAAAAAGTAAGTAGCAAAGACAGGTATGCCATCTGACTGACACCAATTGGGACAGAGAAAAAGAAGATAGTAGGAAAGCCTGGCTAGGAAAGCTCAGAGGTGACAACTCCATATAGCATCCGCAGTGCCCACTGCCACTGCAATCTGCTCAACCATTTTCTCTTCTTTGGTGGCATCACTCTCCGCCTCGTCATCTATCCTTGAAACTTGACAACTTTAATTAAGATGTCTATTTTGTGCCCTGCAATTGCAACCTTCCATTGAACCCTGCCATTTCTTCTTCAAAGATCTCTTGCATCCATCCATTCTGCTCTGATGCCTCCACCATTCACATTTGTTTGACCAATGTATGCAAGCTCTGTACTAGCCTCATCTCCTCATGCAGGAGATGTCCTCCAGAGTGTTTCCTGTGACCCCTTCTAACCTGTCTTGACAACTCTGTTAGAAGATCATAAACATGGTTGTCTTTGATATTTCCTTACTTTAAAACATTTATGGGAACCCTGGTGAAGAGTATGTAGGGAATCTTTATGCTAGTCTTGCAACTTGTTCTTTAAGTTAGAAATTATTTCAAAATAAGAAATTAGAAGTTTCTAATTCCAATATTTCATTGACTGATTTTTTTATCCTGCCCCCTCGCTGCTCAATAGGTCTCCTCCTCTTCTAAAACCCCATATTATTAATTCTCCACTTTATATCAGTCAATAAACATTTGTTTTTCTAGTACATGTCTGCAGGGTGCTAATACTCTTTTCGAGCATTCTTCATGCATCTGCTGTTTAGCAGTCAGAGAAAAAAGCACATTATTCACAATGTGTTCTTTGTCTTTAATCAGAAACTTCTTGGCTAGGCCTTTTAGGCCCTCAATATATTTCCACTTAACCGAATTTATGTCCTAATCCCTGAGTGATCTTCCCAGTTATTCCCCTCACTGGCCAAAATAATTCCATTCTCTTTTCTATCCACACACCTTTACCTGGAATTTCCTCTGCTTCTTTAGACCCCAGATGTACTCCCAGGCCACAGTTAGATCTCTCCTACTCCCTCGGGCTTCTCTGGAAGAACTTATCTTTACAGATTTGCCATCCTTGACAAACCCTATATCACATAGTGGAACTTTTTAATTTTCTACTGTCTCAATTGTCTTCAAAATCAACTGACAGGTTTTTAAAGTCAGGGACTATCTCTTATATTGTTGATCTTTCAGAGGCTGGCACGTGGCAGACTCCAAAAGTTCTGCTTTTCTATCAGCATTTTGGGGCATTCTGCAACATGACAGTTGATTTCCCTTATCTTGCATACTACATCCAAGAAGTTTTTAAAATAAATATGATTACATATTTTTTAAACTTTTTCCTTTAGATATCTAACTTGTTCTTAGAATCTCAATGATCTTTAAGAAAAGATCGAATATTTTTACTTAAAAAAGATATATATGGGTGCTGTAAGTTCTTGAAAAGTACAGAAAAGAGAAAAAATGAACAATATTAGCCAATGATAACCTTATTGACATTTTTGATGTATTATTTTTCTATAAATGGACTTTATAACTCATTATGCCTTTTTTATATAATATCTCAGAATTTGTTTTTCATTATAAAAAGAAACATAATTGAGAATTAAACACTTGGTAAACAAAATTAATTTGAAAGACAGTATGTCAGAATATAACAAAGGTGACATTAAACAATGACATATATCTTAGGATCTTTATAATTTACCAAGCACACTGTACAAATCAGAACTTAAGTGAGACATTTTTTTTAAAAGGAGGACACGAAGTAAAAAATAAACAATTTAAAATGCTTTGTATCTTATGCTCTAATTCACATCAAACAAAAAGTTTTAAACCTCTGAATGAATCAATTTTTGTTACGAGAAAGTAGTTTCATCTTATTCTTGGATATTAGTTAATCGTTCTTACATCAAAAATGAAAAGGCAACAATAAAAAAAAGAAAAACATTCATGAAGTAGTAAAACTTAAAAATATAAATTTATAATGATCAAAATGAGAGAGTTTTGAAATAAAAAAAAGAGAGAGATTGAAAATATGCTTCTGATTTATCCAGTTCACAGAGGGTACAATACTAATGTGACCAAATGATTTGTTTGTGGAAAAATAAGAATCACAAGAATGGGACCAACAGATACTGGGGACTACTAAAGTGGAGAGGGAGGTAGGAGGAATAAAGGCTAAAACACTGCCCATTCAGTACCATGCTCAACATGGGGGAGAGGGGAGGGGAGCTCTCAGAAGCCCAGACTTCACCATCGTGCAATATGTATGTAACAGATCTTCACATGTACTTCTTGAACCTAAATAAAATTAATTTAAAAACAAGTAGAAAACAGAAATTTAGGAAGTTAAGTGATATACCCGAAGTTGTACATTGGCTAATAACAGTGCCAGGAATCGACACTGATCCTTGGACTCTTTCTTAATGAACGCTCTCTTTGCATCTGGTCGATTATTTCAGCCAAACGTTACTCTTTTGCCACATACTGACTCTCCTTTACCTCATCTAGTATTTCTCCCACTGTTATATTTGTTGTGAGGGCCATGAATTCAAAAGTGTCCTATCACCTCTCTAAAACGCCATCAAGTAGTCCACTGCCTGTAGACAAAACATCATATGTGTCATTTAATAAGCAGAGGCAACATTGGTTTGATTTTTCTGTAACAAATTAACTTCAACCCCTCTCCTTATCCCAAGTCAAGTCAGAGTTCTTATTTTTGTGAAAAGCACATAAGTCTTAGAATTCTAGAATAGACAGATCAAAAAGAATCAATAGTAGAAACTATTTGTTCTATACTTTGCTGTATTGATTAATAAATGAGACTGAAACACAACAACATAAACAAAAGTCAACAGCAGAGCTATTATCAGAATTTAGTCCCAATGTTTTTTCAGTGACACCATGTGATTCTTATTCCATTCAAAAAATAGTGTTTCAAAAAATTCTTAAGTAATGTAAAAGCCCAATTGCTTATTTATAGGAAATAAAGAAAATAATTTTCTTTGAGTCATCTAAGGATGATGCCATCTTTTAAATGTCTTTTCTTTTATTCATAATATGTTAAGCCAAAAAAATGTTTGAAGGACCATAAAGAGATATAAGTGTGCTATGAGAAGGCTATTAGATGCTTCAATCGTGTTATAAAACACCAGCGTGTAAGCTTTTATGGCAATGTCACTTTATTTTCCAAATACTGAGACAAGTAATAGTTAATATAAATTGCACTTTTTTCGCAGCCCTTTTTACTTAACATGCACAAATAAGTAAATTAAAATGGTCCAAAATGATGGCAGTAGAAATTATGGCTGCAAATGGAAAAACTGAAATGCCAAGATAAACAAAACTGAATTCATCATTGAGGTCTTAATGTAGTTTATATATACATACATGTATATATGCATATATAAATATATATGTATTTTACATACACATATAATGTATATATTAAAAACATACATATATGTTTATATATACATGCATATAATTTATATATTCTTTATTCACACATATAGCTTTAAATACATTCATACATAGTTTTTTAGGCATACATACAATTTTATACATACATACAGTTTTAAATAACTGTTATTTAATTTTTGGAGCACCATTGTTTGCACTTTCATCAGGAGAATTACAAAACTAGATTTTTAAAATACTACCAACATATCCAGCATTAAAAATGTAATAGAAAGCATTTGCTCAATTAAATTTCATATGGAGCTGTGTTGAAATGCCATAACCAAATTCTGCTTATTAAAATAAAACCTGTTTGAAAAATAATCACCTCTGAATTAAGAAAATATGTCTGTAGTTTAAATCCCAAGCATAACTTTAGCAACTGAAAGCAAAGTAGCAGCATTTTAGTATTTTCTATGTTCAGTGCAAAATGTAATCCTCCTAAGTATTTGCAACTTGTATAATGCAATTAGCTGACTTGATGGAAAATAAAGTTATTAATATATTATGTGATGTATGACTTTGGACACGCATACAAAACTAATAAAGAACAGGTTTGATTTTTAAATTAACTAGCTGGTGTGGAGGACAAGCAAGATGATGAATGTCTGAAAATTCTACCATTCCTGACTGTGGCATAATGTTAAACTCCCCTACACATAATTGTCATTTGGTGACCCTAGCATTGAAAAGGACAACCAATTCCCTTAATAGTTTTTTATAGTAACTATGTTTCAGTTAATGATGAGAGAAAAGAGAGAAAGAAAATAATTGGTTGACCTGATCTTTTTCAGCCATTAAATAATTTTCAAATTAAAAAACACAGTTTAATCTTTATCTCTTCTTACTTTAGGCTGCTGATATTATAAAAATGTCTGCTCATATCAGGTTTTCTGACTTAGGCTACTACTTTAAAATAACATTTACCTGTTTCAGTAATTATGGGATTTTTTTCATAACTACCCCATCAAATAGGTACTATGCACATGTATTTGCATATGTAAATGGAAGCAAAGAAACTTTTAGTTCATTAAACTTGAAAATCTAGGTGTTGCAAATTAATTTGATGTTACATTATGGAGGAAATTAATTTTATCCATTTTTGATTGCTTTTATTTATATACAGTATAATTGAAGAGCATTAAGAGTAACTTCAAATCATTTTTCTGCTTTTTTTGTGTTCTTTTAAGTAAATAATATTCACAGTATAGCAATTAGCTAGATTAATTGTTAGGATTTAATTTCATTTATTTGTTCCAGTGTGGAAATGTGCTTCGTTTATAATTACACTCCCCAGTGACAGTGTAAATGCAATTGAATCAGTACATAAATCTAAAGGACAGTAAAAGAGTTTACTCAAAATAAACATACCCCTCATCTTAACATAAAGTTATTGTAGTGAATAGCAAGATTCATAAGATATCCTTATATTCATAAAACACCTTAAGAAAATTGAGCATGTAGCAAAATTTTGTCATAAGAAAGGGATTTTCCGGCTACTCGGAAGACTGAGGCGGAAGGATCACCGGAGCCCAGCAGGTCGAGGCTGCGGTGGCCGGGAGCGGCCACTGCACGCCAGTCTGGGCGACAGAGTGAGACTCCAACTCAGAAAAAAAAAAAGAAAAAGAAAGGGATTTCACCTTTGCTCAGTGTTTTGGTCCATCTCTGTGAACCATTTGGAGTTACAGACTAACCTTAATGATTTTCTCAAGATTTGGCCTCCTTCAAAAACACTCACATAACCCTGATATTTAAATAAATTTATTAAGCATTCTCCTAATTTTTTTTTTTTTTTTGAGTTGGAGTCTCACTCCGTTGCCCCGACTGGAGTGCAGTGGCTGCTCTCAGCCACCACAGCCTCAACCCGCTGGGCTCTGGCAATTCTTCTGCCTCAGCCTTCCAAGGAGCTGGAACTACAGGCACGCGCTACCACCCCCGGCTAATTTTTTTGATTTATTGTAGAGATGAGGTCTCGCCAAGTTGCCCAGGCGGGTCTCGAACCCGCGGGCTCAGGCAATCCACTCACCTCAGCCTCCCAAAGCACTGGGATTACAGGCTGAGCCACCAAGCCCCGCTCTTAAATTTATTTTAAGGACATTATGTATCGCTGTACTGATCATCCTAACAATATATCATGGGTGAGAAGAAAGCAGAAGCTATAAACATCCACCAGAGAAGATAGGGTCAAAATATTACCATTTAGAACAATGAGGGAATTTTTATTTTTTTTGGTCCCCTTTAAACTTATCAACAAAGTAATTTTTGACTGGTTTGCTGAGTAGCTGATATCTTAATGTTTCATTTCTGTAAAGCTTACACAATTTCAGCAAAAAATCAATGGAAATTACTTTAGCCATGTAAAAAGTATTCTGAAATATTATTCAGTTATTTTGAACAATGTCTTCTTTTGCCTTCACTTAATAAATTGCTTTTATTTCTGTGAAGCCAATTTTTTGTGGAAAAACTGTTTCTTATGGCCCAAGTGATAAGTGTGTGTTTTCTCAGTTACAGAACCAAATGATCTTTTTGCCACCTGTCTCAGGAGTACTAACCAAGGGTTTTTCTCTGCTATAACTGTAGGCATTCATTAAAAGTGTCAGGCTGTGATACCCTGGTACACACAAATTGGACATAGCGCTGGACACTTTGGAGATTAAGCTGAGATCATGTTTCACAAAGCGTGTCTAGAAGCTAATGATTTGTCTGAAATTTTAGAATATGATCTCATTAAAGTCGATAACCTCTGAACAGGAATACATTATATAACAACTATTCTCTTTCGTGTTATTATAAAGCATTTACATTCGCATCATTGGATACCATTAGCATCTCAGGCAATCAACTGAAAACTTTTTGCAATATTGAGTACAAATAATTTTATACTGGCACAGTACTAAATGTCGAAGTAGTTATAGCAACCAATGTGTGTTGACATTAATGCTTTAGGTATGATAGTTTGACCAAGCTCACTGCTTATTCATTTCAACAAATGAAATTATTATGCATTATAGACAGGTAAATTATATATGCATATATGATTACATATATGTATAGATACACATTGAATGTAGTCTATGTATGTAAAGGAAATTTCACATTTAGAATACCTGAACTTTTATTTTATACCTTTAAACAATCATGACTATTGTTTGAATCTATACTCATTCCCTTTTAATCTTTCTGGTATAGTAGATTTTCTTTTGGGTGTTCTTATGTTAAAGGACTAAAGTAAATAGATAATAAGTAGACTACTTCTTGGATTCTGTGTTCACGGATCAATATCCAATTGTTATGCTGATCTTTTGGGCTCTTGTACCAAATAAAGCTGTGATTACAATTCAGAGGCTTAAAATAAACTGAATTAAGAGAATAGGAAAAGCAATAAAGAAAATAAGTAATTGTCAAATAAAATCAGTGAAGTTTGTCACTTGGTTTTAAATTCTGATATTGTATGATATTGCCCAATATTGCTTATATCGATTGCTCATAGTTTCTATGGTCTTCATTTCAAATGCTTGAAAGAGAATGAAGTTTTACTTTTTAAAAAAGTATTAAACTATTTTTTTTTAAGAATGGATTAGTCTTCAAATGTTTTGCTCAGAAATTTTATTTAACTGATCACTAGTTCTCCTTCAATTTATTTGAACTGATATTTTAAAATATTTTATTTGCTATATAAATGTAAAATGTAAGACAGTGCTTATTAAATTTCTGACACCATAACAAGTGTGCATAACTCTTTTCTTAGTGATAATATCCTGCCAAAGTTTCTGTGGCTTTGGCTTGTTCTGCACTATCTGAGATACTCCAGCCTCCTGACCTATCAGGCCAGGCTCTTCATTAATACTCACAAGAGTGCAAATAGATGACAGATGAGACAAACTTCCTTTAGAAACTCTTGACTGACAGATTGAACTTACAGAAAGAGAATCATGTATTCATAAGCACAGAGTATTTTCCTCACTAAGTCATTATGTGAATTATCCCCTAACTCTTTCCAGAAGATGCTCTTGGAGTAGATTGAATAGGAGTAGGAGGGGAGAGAGACAGAGAGAGAGAGAAAGAGAGAGAGAGAGAGAGAGAGAGAGAGAGAGAGAGAGAGAGAGAGAGAGAGAGAGAGAGAACTTGGAGGTTCTGCACAAAAAAATTAATAATAATTGAAATGCTTGACGTCTTCTAATTACTGGGTTAAGCATCCACCAATTTGATCCCACTAATAATCTTGTCAAAACTATTATTACCCTTGTTTTGAATGGGAACGCTGATGCTTGGAGAGGTTTAGAGACCAGGTATTGAGTGGGAAAGCTGGTGTAGATCTGTTATTCCCAACCATTGCAAGTGACTGGAAAAGCATAGTCTTTCTTCCATGTTCTTTGATTTAAATAATAATGATAAGGAACTGAAATGATTTTTCAAAAAATTTTTTCATTCTGGGTCAAATTCCAGTGCTTACTCAGGTTGGAGTTCTGGTTTATTATTTTGTTATAGTAAGTTTTTTTTCCTATGATCATGTTTTCATGTGCATATTTTCATATTTTCATCCAGGAATCATGATAACTTGCAAATTATTATTGAAGCAATCTGACTGAAAACGATTTTGTGTTCTCATAATTTTTCTCATTTATCCTGGTGGAAAATAAAAATAAAAGAGTGCACCAGACAGGTCATCTGAAGAAAGCCTTCCCTTTCCATGTGGCCTAAGGCACATTAAGTAGTCTCTCTGGGCCTATTACCACAACTGTGACAAAAAGAATATCAAATTATACAACTGCCCATGATCTTGCAAACACTAATGTTTTGTGATTCTTCCTTTTATGGATCACAAAACAAGAGTATGAAGGAGATTGAGTGTGTTAGTTGATGTCACACTCACACACAAGAATGGCATGATATTCTTGTGTGTGGGTGTATTAAAAACTATATTTCTGAATTCCAGAGTCAGATACCTATTACTGCACTTTTCAGGCCACTTTAAGGTCAGTGTCATCCCTAGTGCAGTTGAGAAGTTGTCCTGGTGGTTTTATGTAACAGAGTTTTGAACTTGGCCCTGTCCCATATGATGTTACCAATAACATCACTGAGGATATAATACACTTGTCAAGTTGATGAATGTCTAAACGTTGTGGCAGTTGCTATTCCTATCAAAACAATGAGGAGTTTAAAATTCTTGAAAGGTGGGATTAATGAGGTGAGTTCAGTGAATGAAACTTCCCTGTTTTTGTCAGTGATTAAAATAATTTGCATAAACACCATTGAAAGGTTTGGTTAACAGCATATTAATTGACACATTTAATATTCAACAGTGTAGAAAGGATGTTTGAAAACTATAATCTTAGGCTATAAAGGAAATAGAGCAACTTCATGCAGGTAGGTAACCCTTCAAGTATAGTAGTAAGGCATAATCTCCCCACACTGCCCCACTACATACTTGACAGCTAGAACTTCTATGAATGTTACTAAAATTTGCATAGATGGCAGCAGAGTTGAAAGAAGCAGCCACCAGTTCTGTGGGATTTCCAGCCGACTAGTTCAAACCTTTAACACCTTAGTGATTGTGGACATTGCAATCAGTTGTGAAGAATGGACTCAGTAAAGAATGGACATGAGCCTATCTCCAGGCTATTGAACCACTTCTTATTGCCATGGATGAAACAGGAACAAGAATAAAGCAAAATTATTGTGATTAAGTCAACTAACATAGAGATGGCCCTTCAGAGCAAAGTAGAAAAAATGAGGAAATTTAGTCCGGAGAAGAAGATATTTAGAAAACTCTTCTCACATAATGTATAAGAATGGATTGAAGTTTATTCTCTGGCAGTCTAAGTAAACAATTATTCTGGATTATAAATGGAAATAACCTAGTCAACATGCTCTTCATATCATATAACTGAAACGTTCTTTAAAATACAGGATTAGAATTGGCATTCTGCTAATAATTTTTTTAAAAATCTTTCTTTAGTTTGCAATTTTTATCTCAGTGATACAGTCTTTTTATGTATTCTCTATCGACAGATATGATTCACATTTACTTGACATCGTTGCTCATGGTATGTCTATAATAAGTCGTAGTACCTGTAATACACTGAAATGCACTATCAAATTTAATTGAAAAGAATATTGTAGACCATCTACTTGAAATCCAAATGCCATCCTCCCCTTTCCCCCATCAACTGCCTTGATAGATAAGGATTAAATTTCATAATTTTCTTGAAAGTAAACTCCACCTATGTTTAAATTGAGTTTCTTTTATTCTCTAGTGTAATTATGCCATGGGTTACTGTACCTTGAACTGGTATTAGTAAGGAATTTATCCTTGTGGGGAATTGTGATTTACTGACAATTGTGTGGGCAGCTCTTCATTGCTCTGTTAATAGTCATCCCTTTTTCTAAGGAATAGATAGTCCTTGGTGCATGTTCCAGAGGAATTCTATTTTCTAGAAAAGTTAGGATATGAAACTTAAAAATAATTTAAGCAAAATAATTCATTTGAATCCTTTTGTTATATTGTTGCCAGAATAAATATTACATAACAATTCTATCATAGAAAATTATATTAAGGGAAATATGATCAGGCTTGTCACTTTCCAAGTGTATGTCCACATGAGTTTCTTTATAGCAAAGTTTTACTAAATTCATAAGATATCACAGACACATGCTCTGTATGTAAACAATAAGAAATAATGAATGATTGCAAGAAAAAGTGACTTTATAATGATTTTTTAACCTTGGTTTGATTTCCTTCTTATGAAAGTTAGTCAGTCTCTCTCTCTCTGTCTCTCTGTCTCTCTGTCTCTCTCTGCTCTCTCTCTCTCTCTCTCTCTCTCTCTCTCATGCATATCTCTTATAAACTCACTGGTTACATTATTCTGTTTTGTGCTCTCTGATCTACAGGATTTTTTTTTTCCCTCAAACCTTCACCAACATAGTTCACAACTGCTATTTGTTTCTAGCCAGATAATTCATGAGTTTATCTTAAAATATAGTTATGTTTATATGGTTTTTGCAAGATATGATAATTGACAAGTCATAAATTCCAATAAAATGTAGAAACAGGTATACACATTTGTATATGTGTGTATGCTGTGCATATAACTACACAAAATGCTTCTTTAATTTGTTTTCTGAGTGACTAAGCAGTCTTCATAGAAGTTCAGTCTGAAAAACAGACTAATATCTATTGCAATTTTACTTTTCCAGTTCAAAAATGATAGGTAAAAACTAAAATCATTCATATTAATTCCAACTAGAAAAGAATTTATCCTTTTGTACATAATATTTTAAATTCTAAATATGTGTATGTATACTAAATTTGCTTGAAATACTGGTATGAAAATGTAATTTGTCTTTATTTAAACTGAGACAATCATGATACAAGTGGTTTATTTTAGAAAGTATAGTCTGAATATTTGGATTAATCTTCTTTAAACTCAGCTTTCCTAGGCTGGGCATGGTGGTTCACATCTGTCATCCCGTCACTTTGGAAGATGAAGTTGAGAGGATTGCCTGAGTCCATGGGTTCAAGATGAGCAGGGCCCCATGGCAAGAACTCATCTCTACAGTAAATTTTAAAAATTGGCTGGGTATTATGGCATGAGCCTGTAGTTCCAGCTACTTGGGAGGTTGAGGTGCAAGAATCACCTGAGCCCAGCAGGTCGAGGCTGCAGTAGCCCTGTGTCTCTGCATTCCAACCTGGGTGCCAGAGTGAGGCTGACTCAAAACAAACAAACAAGCAAACTCAGTTTACCTACTTCTTGAAAAACTTTTGTGGTTTTATATGTACTCCCTGCTTAAAAACCTCTGATAATTTCTACATATATAAAATAAATTCTAAACCTAGACTTCAAGTTCTTGCACAGAAATTCCATCCTATCTAACCAAAATTTTATCCTTGACTTTCTAAGATAGAACTTCTTTTATGGTCAGAATGGCCTCCTGGGAATTCGCATACACTTTCTCGTTCTTCCTTCAGTCTTATATCGATAGGTGCTTCCCCTTTACACTCTGCTTACAAATTCTTCTCACAGATGAAGACCAGCTGCCTTTCCCATAAATGCTTACTTGGTCTATTCAGGCCCAAACTGATCATTTTCTTGTCTAGTCTCATAGGAGTGCAAGTCTTTGCAACTAATATTATTACTCATTACAGATGTGTGGGTATTATTTTTATTAATAAGGCAGTAACCATCCAGACAACAAGAGTCTCATCCCAGACAAGTGTTATATTCATCCCAGTATGTACACATAGACATAGAATAAAGGATTTTATATAAGTTTAGAAAACTTTAAATTTGAATGTGTCTAGCTAGCTTAAAGCAGAGCAATAGAGCATATGAGAATGTTCACATCTATAGAGGTATTTCCCTATGAATAAAAACTTCTAGTATCCTATAAAGGACATCAGTCAAACATCTATGTTAATTCATTAATTTATTTGATATATTTAAAGTAGTAGGAGCTCAAGATTTAGTTGGGCTAAACCATACAAAATTTCAAATTTAATAGTTCATATTTAACTGAAAATCAGAAAATTTATATGGTTCAGCTTAATACTTGCTAAGGTTTATGGATCCAATAGTAAATAAAAGAGGCTGTCTTTTTGGAGCTTATAGTATAGTCAATTGGAATATTTACTTTGGATGTCTATAGGCTACTAAGAGTTTTAATTCTTCTCTGGATGGTCTCATAACTGGTTTTTTGTACATAAATCCTTACAGCAATCAGATTTTAATAGTAATTTCCAGTGATACTGGATGAGTAAATAATAGTTTTTTAAAAAAATCAGTCCCAAAAGGTTGACATATTCCCTAGCTTCTCTTATCAATCTATTAAAATTTTATCACCTGCCAATTTCCACATCCCCAGAAACGTATCAATGCATACCGCATTGCATCTTAATTTAAGAAATTTTTAATATAGTTTTAAATTTTATTTATTTATTTATTTATTTATTTATTTATTTATTTATTTATTTATTTATTTTTGAGTTGAAGTCTCACTCTGTTGCC
>NW_007253184.1:720599-728306 GCF_000164805.1 Carlito syrichta
TGCTGGGTTCCGGCAATCCTTCTGCCTCAGCCTTCCAAGTAGCTGGAACTACAGGCACGTGCTACCATACCCGGCTAATTGTTTTGATTTATTGTAGAGAGAGGTCTCGCCAAGTTGCCTGGCGGGGGTCTCGAACCCGCGGGCTCAGGCAATCCACTCACCTCCGCCTCCCAAAGCGCGGGATTGCAGGCTGAGCCAATTTAAGAAATGTTATCACTAAAAAAATAGTTCTGAGTGCAATTATGTTACTTTTTCTAGCCTCCTTGAAACTTATCAATGCATACTGTGTTGACCCTTAAATAAGAAACTTTATATTTTAAAAAATATTCTTTGTGTAATTATTGTTACCTTTTGTAGCTTTCTTTACAGTTCTTTTCTCCAGCGAGACCAAAGACTGTTACCTCAAAGTTGATAAATGAATTATTGTTCCCCATATTCATGTGCTTCTTGATTATTAAGGCTTAATTAAGCTTTTTTCTTAGCATTTTAACTTCCCAGACCAAAAGAGGTTGATTTGTTAGTATTTATTTCTACAAAGAAGCTACTTTGCCTTTCCTGATGGCCTGTTTTGCCTAAATTGTTTTCAGTTCCCTCCTGCCCCTTTGAAAGAGCAGTGACCAGAATAGGACCCAGTGTTCCAGAAGTTAATGCCCCTCGGCTCCCTGCGAGGTTAGGATAGTGTTTTCTCTATTGTCCCCTTTATGGTCACCTACATATTGCTGGCCTTTTTGACAGAGCAACACAAAGGGCTTATGTCTCCAGAAAAATTGAAAACGGTGATTTTATATCTCAACTGCTAAATCAGAGCACATCATTATAAAAAGTATAAGTTGGCTTTATTTATCTCTGAGTCCTTGTCTTACATCTGTCTACATTAACAATTATCTTCTGCATTACTTATAGTGAATTTGTACAAAATGTTGCAAATCCCTATCACATTTTTCATTATTCTTTAGTAATATTTTGGCATGTCACAAAAGTTGCATGTTATCAAGACCTACGTTTTTTTACATCTTAAAAGCTGGCTAATAAGAAATAATTAATACATCAGTTATGGTGGTTCCTTATCTTAACTCTTTTATAACTTAGTGTTTTCTCTGTTTACATAGTAATCTACTTTGTATCTGAGATTATCAGCTGATTCCTTTATATTGTGTTACTACTACTGCTCAATAAACTATCTCAAAACCATTTTAGCATGCATTCTACATCATATTGATTTAGATATTTGAGTTATCTACTTTAGTTTTCATTTGGATATATTGACCTTAGACTAATTTTAATACTATTTCGAAAGTTGGTCTTCAGTTTTAGACAAACCCCCAGAAGTTCATTCCTTTGATTCACATAAAAATGCAAGAGATTGCTGGCTTAGTTAGGTCTTGTATAAATCTCAGTTACTTGCATGTGAAAGTTCAAAATAATGCTTTTCCAAAATGTTCATTTATTACTTTAATTTCATCTGATAGAAAACTTTCTTAGTGAATTTTATTTTAAGAAACAAGTATAGCTTCATCTAAGAATATGGTTAAGAGATGGGCCAACATGAGAGAGAGAGAGAGAGAGAGAGAGAGAGAGAGAGGAGCAGTATAGATTCCTTTTGATGACTGGCTTCTGCCAAGAATGATCATGATATATGCAGTTATTTTTGTCTCTCAAGGCTTGGAACACCAAGTTGCTTAAGAAGAGTGTCATTTTGGACTCCGCTAGATGCATCCACCTAAACTAATATAGAATATTTACTCAATTTAATGTGTCTATGATGTCACTCTTGGTTTATAATAATGACTTAGCTATTAGTTGCTATGATTTTATTATTTAACCTCTATTATGTGATTTTAAAAGTATTGTCTTCAGGGGGAAAGATGCTAAATTACAGTGTCCTTACACTAGACATCTATTTTGAAAATCATATTATTTTCTTAAAGATGCTGCATTTATCATTTTAATATTTTCTTGTGGCCTAATTAAGCTGTCCCTGTTTGCCTAGAAGAGTGTCATTAAATTGTGGAGTCCTTGCCAGGTGGCTCAAACCTATATTCCCAGCACTTTGGGAGGCCAAGGCAAGAGGATTGCCTGAGCCCGCAGGTTTGAGACTAGCCTGGGCAACATGGTGAGACCTCATTTCTACAATAAATTAGCCAGGTGTGGTAGTGCACGCCTGTAGTTCCGGCTACTTGCAAAGCTGAGGCAGAAGAATCACCTGAGCCCTGATGTTGGGGTGGCCGTGAGCATACCACTGCACTCCAGCCTGAGCAACAGAGTGAGACTTCAAATACAAAATTAAAAAAAAAAAAAATTTAAATTGTGGTGTCCTTATTTGAATGATGAAGTCTCACAGTATCTTAAATTTAGGGTGATGGGCTAAGGTTATGCCAACTTATATCAAGTGGCCTTATTGACCTTTTCAGAGCAAATGCCAAGTTTTTAATTTCCTGATGAGGAAATAGCACCCTGGCCAAGGCTCTCTAAGAGAAGAAGCTTTCCATAAATGGTTAGTTAGGATGTGGAAAATGTCCTTGCAAAGAGGGTTTTGCTTTTGTTATTGCTTTTATTAAGACACATCACTCATTTATTTTGGTCACAAAATTCAGTTGCCAGGCTTATCAGAGTTATGTGAAACCAAGTCTCTGTTTACTATTCATAATGGAATTGTGTCACCTCCAATAACATTCCACTTCTTTTCTATGTTTCATCAAATGACCATGAATTCTGTGCGTATCTCTGATGACTCGGTCTCTGCTAGAAGTTATGGGAAACCAAAACTTATAAAATACAGTTGTTATCTTATTGAAGTTTCCTTAATCTCTAACCATTTCAACATTCCTGTTATGTTCTATCTATAGTTAGAAAGACATTTTCATATCTAGATTAGTTAGGGGGAAAAAAGTCATCTTATTAAGGAAGTCATTTTCTAAACAAGGTTTGGTCTAATGCTATGCTTTGTCTTTTCTTTTGCTGTTTTTTAAAATTAGTTTTTCTATGAAAGCTCTATTACATTTGTTATAATTAATGCAAATGCCAAAAGGAGATTGTTCTAAGATATGTATTTGCTATTTGAGATGACCATGGTATTTATAGTCATTATTTTTCTTCCTTTTTTTCACAATTCCTGGGAATAAACCTTTTATACATGCAGAATCCCAGTTAGTTTTCAAGATGTTCCTTACCTTAATTTGCCACTTATCAATAGAAATAACATTAATTTTTGATGGTTAGAGGGACTCTCACCAAATTGGTAGGTTGTGTTTGGAATAGCCTTACTTAAAAAAGAGATTCCATGGCTTATACAAAATTCAGTGTCTCGGATCTTAAGTAGAACCTTGGGCCAATCATTTAAAGTATACTTTAGGCTGGGTGCTGTGAATCGTGCCTGAAATCCCAGCACTATGGAAGTCCAAAGTAGGAGGGTTGCTTGAGTCCAGGAGTTCGAGACTAGCCTGGTCAATATAGTGAGAACTCATCTCTAAATAAACAAAACAAAAAAATTAAAATTAAAATAAAGTATAATTTAAAAACAGTATTTTCCATGGATATAAGAAAATAGTATTTACTGTGGAGACAATGAAGTGACCAGTTGGAAAACATGGGCTCATTCAAATGCAAGCAAGAGTCTTAATATCAAGAACATTTGAGCATCCAAAGATATGGGCCATTCTTCTCTACAAAGCAGCTAAAACTGAGAAAACATGGGAATTTTTGTTGACACTATTAGAGATTTGCCACATATATGAAAAATTCATGGAAAAAACATGGTCCAAAACATGGAACCCAAATTGATCATGCCAAAGTATCTAACATTGGTTCAATGTCCAAATTTTGTACTATTTTCCAACCCTAAATGAAAATGTGAACCTAAATATATATATATATTTTTTATGGGGAAATATAAATTGGGGTCAACTAGTAATTCTGTGGGAGAACTCTTCAAACCTTTATTAATAAATAAATGTCCAAATTCAGACATATAAAAAATAGTATCGTGATTAACAACTGCATTTTAATAGGTGTTCTTTAGTTACCAAAAAATCCCTACTAGGGTCTCTTCACTTTAAAGTTTGCATTTTCTAGTGAGCATAACTTTTGCCATCACTATTAATAATTCATCACAGGCTGGGTGTGGTGGCTCATGCTTGTAATACCAGCACTTTGGGAGGCTGTGACAGAATGCTTGAATCCAGAAGCTCAAGACTAGCTTAGGCAACATAGTGAGACCTTGTCTCTACAAAAAATATTTTGTGAAAAATTAATTGGACATAGTAGCATGAACCAGTAGTCCCAACTCCTTGGAGGCTATAGTGGGAGGATCAATTAAGTACAGGAATCTGAGGCTGTAGTGAGCCATGATCATGTCACTATACTTCAGCCTGGTGACAGAGTGAGACTGTCTAAAACACACACGCACACACAAACACACAAACACACACACACACACACACAGGCATGTACTTAACTTGCAACCAATGTATATTTCACATGAAAACTCTATGTATTATGCACCAATTATTATTTATAAGAACCTCAAACATATGGACCTCATTTGTAATTGATGTGCAAAGGTCTTTTGTTAAGAAATTTAAATTCTATTTTCTCTCTGTTAAAATTACAGAAAACTATTGGAACTCAAAAATTTATTTTTGCTTTCTACTAATGTGTTTATTTGATGATCATTAATGATTATCCTGAGCAGGTCATATAATACAGCTATTTGATATATAAAGCTAACTAATTCATTAATCAGGCTATATATTTAAAAATCTGTTCATAAACAAATTTTTTTTCATCCATCCAATCTCATAAACAAATTTTTTAAAAGCTAATGAAATAGTTAATCCACTGAATACACTATATATGTTTGTATGGATAAATTATTAGACAGGACATAAGTTTTCATTTGCTGTGGCAGATAAATGTTCACTGTATATTTTGAAATATGAAAATCCAAAATGAAAATGTTTTAGATATTTTGAGAGGGTGAAATTTATATGTGTGAGTTATTTATATATTTATTTAGAACCACCTCTATCATTGAGAAGTTAATAAATGAGTGAGACTGTTTCAACTATGTCATGGGTATATTTAATTATGGAAGATCCCAATGTGATTATTTATTGTATTTTCTTTAAGCACTTTCTTTTTATCTCTATAGAGAAGACTAACCATAGTAAAAGATTTGCTTAACTTTTAAAAATTGTACCCTGGATTCAGAATTTAAGTTTGTCATTATAAATTTTATTCTTCCCTTGGCAGTGATTTGAGGGCCAATTTTCTCTTTATTAACAAGGAGAAAATAATGATTTTTTTGAATAGACTAATCAATGTTAGTATTTGGTCAAATTTCCTTTGTCTTATCTTACAATGACTTTAGAAATAGTTTGTTTTATGTCTTGATAGCTATATACCCTACAAACCTAGTGATTCTTACTTTAAGAAGAAGAGAATATTTCCAGTTTTATCTCTTGATGATTAGGCTAAAAATATACAAGCACACTAGAATATCTTTAAATCATTCAGAATGGCCTCCTTCTATTCTGAATAAGTCCCGCAATATGTTTTCCTAAATTTCAAAAAAAAAAAAATTTTTTTTAAATGAATCATTTCTAAATATGTCTATTTTCTTTCTATTTTGTATACAGTTAGGCAGTATTAAGAATGTTCACAACTTTGTACTTAATAATAATGGGAAATTCATCTTAGTTTCATTGGCGGTTGGCAGTGTTTATTCTGCCATACTTTTTCTGGGCATATCTTTAATGAAGGTGGTCTCTAATAGCTGTCTGCTCCTTCTCACATATAGTAGCTAGATCATAATTATCAATGTTATTCAATCCAGATTGCCATGGTTAAAAATATTATGGTCACAAGAACAAATAAGTTTTTTTATTTAAGAAAATTGCCTGAAAATTGGTTTATTTGTAAGAAACAATATAAAATGACAATTTTCACTCAATTGGGGTCCTCAATTAGACATTGGTATAAAATGTTTCATGTGAACCAGGCTCTTCTTAAATCAAATCTCTTTTTTCTGCCTTGAAATACTTTGGCATGGTGGAAACTTCACCAATTATTCACCATAAAGTTTCTCTTGCAGTATTTTTACTGGCAGAAATCTAAGTATTGTTAGTTTGGCTCCTGTCAGCAGGCAGACAGTTGATCCTGGAAAGAACAATTTAGCTCTATTCTACAATTATTTCAAGTTTTATTAGTTTAAACTTATTGAAGAAGAGTAAATAACTAAAATCGACAAATTATGAACATGAAACAACATAATGAGGACAGTAAAGATTAACTTAAGTATCTATTTTTTTAAACTTTTCTCTTTGAAGGCACATTTAACCAATATGACACCAGATTATTTAGTGTCTACATGTACCTGGACTTTGTCTAAAATTGGTCATTTTGTTGAACCATTTCAAAATATTTTTGTTGAGTTTTTAATATATATTTGGATTTTGCCTAATTTTTAAAGAGCTACAAGAAGTAGAGTGATAAAAGTTGTAACTTCCTCTATTAGACTGTAGATAAAGCATCATACTAATTCTTTCATTTAACAGAAAGTAGTACTACAAAAATTTCTGGGGTCAGTTATTTAATCATTATATTTGACCATGGAAGAATAATCTATGTTAATTCCATGTTTCTATATGCCAACTCTCAAGAGGGTGAATTGGAAAAGAAGTGGCTACATAGTTGAATACCATAAATAAACTGTACTCTAAAAAGAAGTAGTAATCAGTATCATTTATGAAGGATATTCCTGTACTAGTCTTCTAAAAATAGATTCCTGCTTCAATTTTTGCCTCCCTCCACTTTCTCCTCAGAAGGCAGCCAAAGTGATCTCTGAACAATTCATATCTAATCATACTGCTCTCTTCATAAAAACTTTATTTTGACTCCCTAGAATTTTCAAGGAAAATTTCAAACTCCTTGATTGTAAACACAAAGCCTTTCATATCATATTCCCTGTCTACATTTGTAGACTTGTCTGCTGCCCTAGCTCACAAAACTCTCCACCAGCCAAGTGACTTACTCGTCCCCAAAAGCATGCTACTTCTTGCTCTGACACGTTTGTGTATTAGAAACCTCTTCCCAAAATTGTCTCTGCCAGGTGAAATCCTAATCATTTATTCATGCAGTAATCTTTCAAGATTTGCTTATGATCATCTCTTCTAGGAAGCTTTCCAAGACATACTACTTTGATCCTTTGTCTGTGGCCCACAGGAAGAAAGAGAAATTTGGTGTATTTTTCGTACTGTTCTGTAATCATTAGTTTCCTTGTGTTTCTCCCTCCATTAGACTATGTGCCTTTTAAAGAAAAAAGCTACACTATTACATTCCTCACTGCGTTCCAGGTACCCAGTATTATCCTTGGATATGTGTAGTGGATCCTCCATGAACAAACCTTTGTAAGCCCACGAATGGTAAAGAGTTCTGTAGTCAAACCAAGGCTCTGACAGTACCTCACTATATGACTTTTGTTATACTCTTTAATATTCCAAAACCTCAGTGTTTGTTTGTTTGTTTTAGTATAACAAGAAAGATTTATTGCCGCGAGTAGATTGGTATCCTTGTAAAGAACAGTACAGAGCAACCCCTTCAGGTCCCCTCCCACTATGGGAGCTTTTCTGTCCTCTCAATAAATCCTGCTTTTAAGAAAGAAAGAAAGAAAGAAAGAAAGAAAGAAAGAAAGAAAGAAAGAAAGAAAGA
>NW_007253184.1:728428-736567 GCF_000164805.1 Carlito syrichta
ATATTCTTTTCTTTTCTTTTTTTTTTTTGAGTTGGAGTCTCACTCTGTCGCCCAGACTGGAGTGCAGTGGCCGCTCCCGACCACCACAGCCTCGACCTGCTGGGCTCTGGTGATCCTTCTACCTCAGCCTTCCAAGTAGCCGGAACTACAGGCACATGCTACCACCCCCGGCTAATTTTTGATTTATTGTGGAGATGAGGTCTGGCCAAGTTGTCCAGGCGGGTCTCGAACCCACGGGCTCAGGCAATCCACTCACCTCAGCCTTCCAAGGCGTGGGATCACAGGCTGAGTCACCGAGCCTGGCTATAACTGTTATTTCTCAGTCCCTAATTTTTGAATAAAAATTTTCAAAAGAACAAAGCTTTGAATTATTATTTTCATAGTGTTGGATATTCACAAATATTAAATGTAAATGTAACATTGTTTTAATCACTTTCAGTTGTATAGGATATTTTCAAGTTGAGAGAATAGAGACAATTTTAAAAGATTTATGTCAGAACTATATAAATATTTAAAGGAAAATTTTACCAAAATATACTGTGTACTAAGCCGGGCTCAGTGGCTCAGCCTGTAATCCTGCACCTTTGGGAGGCTGATGTGAGTGGATTGCCTGAGCCCGTGGGTTCGAGATCCGCCTGAGCAGCGAGACCTCATCTCTACAATAAATCAAAAAATCAGCCGGGCATGGTAGCACATGCCTGTAATTCTGGCTACTTGGAAGGCTGAGGAAGAAGGATCGCCGGAGCCCAGCAGGTCGAGGCTGCGGTGGCCGGGAGTGGCCACTGCACTCCAGTCTGGGCGACAGAGTGAGACTCCAACTCAAAAAAAAAATATATATATATATATATATATACACACTGTGTTCTAGTCAATTTGTGGTTAGAATAAAGAGCTAATCTCACTGGGCATTGTGGCTCATGCCTGTAGTCCCAACACTTTGGGAGACCAAGGTGGGAGGATTGCCTGAGACCCAAGAGTTTTGAGACCATCCTGCTGGACAATATGGCTAGACTTTATCTCTACAGTAAATCAGAAAATGAGCCAGGTGTGGTGGTGCATGCCTATAATCCCAGATATCTGGAAGACTAAGTCAGAAGGATTGCCTGATCCCAGCAGGTCAAGGATGCGGTGCCATGATCATGCCACTGCAATCCAGCCTAAGCGACAGAGTGAGACTCTGAATAAAATTTTTAAAAAAGTTAAGCCACAAATGTTCTATTCAAATAGAAAAGTTTTGTGAGCAAATGACGATCATACTTTTTTTTTTTTTTTTTTTTTTTGAGAAAGCTGGATTTATTGAGAAGACAGGAAAACTCCCACAGCAGGAGGGGACCTGAGGGGGTTACCCCATATTTAGTTTTTTTTTTTTTTTTTTTTTTACTGTAATCCCAGCACTTTGGGAAGCCGAGGTGAGTGGACCATATTTAGTTTTTAAAAATATTCTCATTTATCTCTTCCTATTTCTATAAGTTACATCACATCTACATTATTTTCAGGATGACCTCAGTAGAAGTGTTCCTACCAGGCAGACTTGAGTTCCTCATTCAGTGCCTATAGAATATGTATGAGATGAACATTAGTAATAAAGTGAGTCCTCCTAAATGCTAAATGCTCATTAGAATAAGAGCAAATGTTGGACTCAGTTGAATTAGTTGTAAAAATACCCAATGGTTAATACAAATGGTTTAATGATAAAATTATATTTGGTTTAAGAAACAAGCACTTGTTGCTATTTGGAGACATCAGGTGAGATAAAAAAGATTTGGTAAAGGAAGTACAGTAATAGAGTGGTTTCTTAAACTGACCTCTGGACAAGTAGGTAAATAAAAATTGTCTGTCTTGTCTTCAGCATCACCTTCTTGATAGATCAATGAGCTGAAGCTGTGAAGAGGGCAGAATGAATACAAAAGTTCCCCTTACCCAAGGTTTCACATTCTGTGGTTTCAGTTACCCAGGGTCAACCAGTATCATTGTATTGTATCAACAGAACAGTTAGATATATTGAGAGAGAGAGAAACAGAGAGAGGGGAAAGGGGGGGGGGGGGGAGGAGAGAGAGAGAGAGCGCTGGGGAGGGGACAGGCCATACTCACATTCATTCACATAATTAAATTATTAAATTTCAATCAAATTCACATAACTTACAATATATAATTGTAGTTGTTCTATTTTTTGTTAGTTGTGCTTCTTTATAAATTACACCTTATCATAGATATGTATGCATATAAAGAAGCATGGTACATACAGGGTTTGCTACTATATGTGATTTCAGACATCCACTGGGAACATTGGAAAGTATTCCCTGTGGAGAAGAAGGAATACTGTATATGTATCGGGAATTTGAAAGTACAGCATGCACTACTTCATCAGGGAAAATGCCTTATGTGTGATATAACACAGAGAAACAATACTAACAGGGCAGAAAAGCAGGCTCCATTGATTTCCCTCTGGCTTCTCATATTCTTTGCTAATGTACTTGAGGGTGTAAATAATGCATGCAACAGATTGCATTAGGGGTGACTGTCTCCTTATTGCTTGCATAAGTCAAAAGGCATTATTAGTGCATTAGAGACTAAGTAAGGTTGGGTTGCAGATTCCATAGCCTGTTTGCCTAATGACTGCCACAAATGGGAAACTCAAGGGCCAAAGCAACCTAAAAGATTGTCTTCATAGCTTGTCTCATGAATCGCCTTCCTTTTCATCATAAAAATAAAAAAGGTAGTCTATGGAACAAATAAAAGCTTTTAATGTATGCAGTTGTTATTAAATCGGGGAACACAAAGGTTTTCATAAAATAATATTACATCGACCTTTGTGAACCTTCTAAACTCTATAGTTGTTTCTTTTTTAACCTAAGCAAGCTAATTGTAAAACAAATGGAGGTGACACACTTTATGTGATTGTCTCAATAAGTTATGTAGTCTGAAGAAGGACTATCTATCTTAATTCATTATTGTATCTTGCATTGCTTAACAATGGTAGATATTCAATAAAGCAGGATGGGGCTGGGTGTGGTGCCTCACACCTGTAATCCCAGTGCTTTGGAAGGCTGAAGCATGAGGATCACTTGAGGCCAGGAGATTGAGACCTGCCTGGGCAACATACTAAGATCCTGTTTGTAGTAGTGTGCACCTGTAGTCCCGGACACTAGGGAGGTAGACAGGAGGATCACCTGAGCCCAGGGGATCAAGGTTGCAGCAACCTATAATTGTTCCACTGCACTCTGACCTAGGCTACCCTGTATCTAAAAAAAAAATAAATAAAATAAAAATAATAAAGCAGGATGATTCTTCCATATAATTTCATATTATTGATAAATAACAAAAAGTATCTTGCCCTTGATCACACGTAAGTGATTTACAAAATGTTAATTAAACTTTGTTGTTCCAATAGTTTTTCACCAGTGACACACGTAGGCTTTGTCACAACAGAAGAAATGTTCATTTAACTTTAGTACCACTGATTTGTATAACATCTGTTTCTGCAGAATTTTTGTCTTCCACAGTCTCCTAATTACATTCAATATCTATCATTGGTGATCACTTTTGGTGGTAAAACAAGCTTAGTCCCCCTTTTAATAGACTAAGCTTGGTTAGGTTATGTACTTTTCCTGAGTGAGATCTGTCCAAAAGCACAAAGCACTGATTAAGTTTTCAATTAAAATGATGGGATGTAATGAGATTTATAAATGGAAATTTGATGACCTAGAAATCTGTAGCCCCTGCACAAAAGCCAAGCTAATTTCTAGAATATGTAAGAAAACATAAACTTGATTTAATAGAGGGAAGAATATTACTTCTCTTAAAAGTCTATGCTAAATTCTTGAGCTGACACTTTATCAAGTTTTTTTTTTTCTTGGAACTTGATGGGGTTAGAGTTAGTTTTGAATTGTTACATATACTTTTTATTTTAGAATAATTTTAGATTTACAGAAAATTTGCGAAGAAAATACAGAAAATTCCTCTATGCTCCATGCCTAATTTCCTCTAGTGTTAACATTTTATATTACTATGTATATTTGTCACAACTAATGAATTAGTATTAATATATTGTTATTAACTAAAGTCCAGCCCATACATTTAAAAAATACATGATTGAAAAATGAAAATAATTTTTGTGTAATTTATTAAATGTTTTTTCTTAGTTTTAAAATAAAGACCAATTAGAAAATGTATGTAGCAAGTGCAGTATTCCATATCAATTCATAGAAAAGGATTTTGTGATTCAATATAGGTGACTAAATACAACAAATAACTAGTTTGTAGATGTTATTGTATTGCAATTCATTTCAATAGTGTATTTAGTTAGACTTAGGATCATATCTGAAATAAATCATGCAAGAAACACTGCATGTTTAGAAAGTCTGGAACAGAAAAGCTTCCTCCCATTTGACTTGAAAAAAGTATTATCTTGCAAGGTCAATCATCTCAGTAGTAACCACAACTATGTGTCAGGCGTTTTGCAAGGTGCTTGGCATACATCATCACGGATCCTATCAACAGCCCTGCCAAGTTTATCCCTATATTATAGGTGGAAATTGAAACTCAGCAAAGCAAAGCAAGCAGCTTAGGGTTAAATGACCAGGAAATGATGGATTCAGGTTTAAAGGAGGAAGAGTGTGGGGGAAGGGGAAAAGGAGAGGAAGGGAGAAAATGGGGAGATAAAAGATAGGAGAAAGAAAAAAGAGACAGAGAGAAGAATATGTCTAAGGGAAATAATCTCCTAAAGCATAAAGAAAAAAAAAACCCTCGTGTTTACAACAGTTAAATATATATTTAAATCTTAATCCTGATTAGTAGCATTGAGTGTTTTGTCATCTTTGCATTACGGAAGTATGAGTGATCAGTCCAAACTGTCTTTTTTATAAATAAGGTTATTCTAAAAATATATCACCAGCAGCTTTATCAGAGAAGTGATACAGATGTGGCAGATGTGGTTTAATACAAAAGGCTGCTATAAAGTGTGAAAAATATGAATGAAGTTTATGCCTAAGGTTTTCATCTTTTGCAAAGAGATGTTTGGAGTGGTTATTTATAAAGAGACTGAGAGATGAAAATTATGTCAGACTGAATGGTTTATATTAGGCCTCTAAAATAATTATTTTATTATATTAGCATAATTGTGAGGTTGTATTACCCAAGATTTCTAAGTGGGAAGTCGTAGGAAAATTTCCTTTTAGTGTAGTAATGCATAGATATGTGTGTGTGGGTGTGTGTGTATGTGTATGCATGCGCGCGCGCACGTGTGTGTGTGTGTATGTGTGTGCATTGTATAAAGTAGAGGCTTCAGATGTTTGAGATTCCTCTTATGCTCCTGACTCTGAATTCCTCTCTTGATTGGAGAATGACAAGATAAATACTTCTAGGGGCATCATCTGGAAATGTATTATCCATCTTTGATTGCTATAATTTCTCTGTCTGATTGTCATCCTGAATCTTGGGGCTTCAGCAGGGTACTACTGCTCATTTTGAAAGTGTAGAGAACAGTCTAGGTATATTGAACATTTCCAAAAGAAATGATAAATGTTTGAGATAATGGGTATGCTAATTACTCTGATCTGATCTGATCACTATACATTATAAGTATTGAAACATCACTATGTACCCCATAAATATGTGCAATTATTATTTGTCAACTAAAAAAATTTAAGCTAATTCTAAATGAGAGTTTCTCAATTGTCTAACTGCTTTTTAGATTCATAGTCTCTTTCTTCTTAATCACCAGATATACAGTTTGAGATTTTGTGTTCCAGCCTAAAGAAACATAATAATATTAAGGTTTGACATGCTGCAGCAACAAAAACAGCAGCAACAAAAAGTTTATCATCTGGCATTACTTACTTCATTGCCAAAACTGGAAAAGCACATGTATGGTAGTAATTTGTGTTTTTGATGACAGAAGAAAAAAAAAGTATAATTGTACAAACATTTTTTTTTCTTTCAAATGGTATTTGAAGAATGAGGATGATTTTTCAAAAGAACACAAATAAATACTAATCTCAGTCACTATGCTGACCTCTACAAAGGTAATAAGAGTGAGAGAGAACCAGGGAGTAGCTTGGTTTTCTAACGAGGACATCAGAGTTTGCTTCTTCTACACCATCCCATTAGGACACACAGTTATTAATAAAGGTCAAACTATAAGAGACAAGTGTTATGAAAGTGAACTAACCTCTAGTAATTGGCAATTTTGCTCTTTAAATAACTGCTTCATGGTAAACTAAGACCAATCAGTATACTATCTTTGATTAAGGTCAACTAAGAGAACCGGGGAAATTATTTCCTCCAAAAAATATATATTATTTTTCATTGTATTCTGTTTCTGTCAGAATCTCATGTACACTTGCAGAATCAGGAAATACTTGTCATACTACTATGTACCAGGCCCTTTTTAAATGTAGAAAGTATACAGCAATGGGAAAAAAAAGACAAAAAGACCTGTGTTTCACTTATGTGCTAGTTAGAAAAAGCTAGACAATAGGCAAGATACATAATGAGATTGTATTCTATGTTAGATAGTGATAAATGCTATAGAGACAAATAAAAGGGGCTAGAGTTTGGGAGTAGTGGATAAGATTACAGGTTTTCATGAAGTCCCGGAGGCATCCCTGAAGAAGGATCTTTCAACAAAGGTTTCAAGGAGGTGAGGGAGTGAGTTATGCAGATATTGAGAACAAAAGCATCCAAGTGGGAGTAATCATGTGCAAAGACCCTGAGAACAACACTTTGGATGTTTAAGATATGACACATGAAGGAATGCAGAACACATTTGATTAAATCAATAAGATCAGGCTTCAAGGTATGCAGTGTTTTCCTATTCATTATCTTTATAATACAGTGATATTCTTTCTTTACTCACATGTGATATACTTAAATTTAACATGGATATTAAAATGTGATACAAAGAGTATGCTTAATACGTAGGATTCCAAATCATTTCAAGCCTTATTTTTATATTTGCTCTTCATATTCATGCTTTAAAAGATTGTAAATTTCTCTCATAATTAGTTGTGAATTGCTTTTGCTAGGAATGTAATTGGTTGTGAAATTGCACTCCTTTTTATTTTAAAAAATCTCTTCATGCTTTGTGGAGAATAGCATTCACCAATTTCTCTTCCTTTCTTTATTTTTGCTGTGTTGAGTGGTTTCACCCAGAAGAAAAAGAAAATCCCTGAAAGCATTATACATAAAAGGCCATTTGTCCTATTGCCAGCTTGCTGATAAAAACTCAGTGAGTAAATAGTACTCCTCTGCAAAATAATCACTGATAATTGAAATAACAAACAAAAAGTGGACACTGAATTATTAAAAATAACAATCTGATGCTGCTCTTTCTAATTGGAATACATCTTTTTTCTTATGGATCTAAAACCCCAAAGGATTCATTTTCTAAAGATTTTTCACTTGGATCTGTTTGTGCAATTTGAATTAGCTCTTTTCTTTATACTGTTCTCACACTACTGAGGGAGTTCTGGTGAGCAGAGACCTCCTTACCAAGTGGGTATGGTCTCAGAGAGAACCTGAGCCCTTGCTTCTCAAATTGCTGCACCAAGTGAACTAGTAGCAGTGTTCTTTGTGAATAAAACAGGACAAAATAAAGCACACACCAAAAATACAGTCAGTTCTGAAAGTGCCTAACTATCACCTTGTTCATGCCATGAACATAATTTGTCTTGAATTTAGAAGCCTGAGGGTGAATTATCCTGTTTTGTTCAGAGGAGTGCAGTTAGCCAGCTATTTAAGCATGAAAGTGGATATGAACTTGAACTAGAGTATATCTGATGTGCAAACATATTGTAGCCACTTTATCTAGCAGGTTCTGAAATTACCTGTGACAATTAAAACACTTGTTCTTGCAAATGTCTGTGAAATTACGACTACTGTTCAGACTAGGAGGGAATAAACCTCACAGAGCTTCTGGTTAAAGGCTAAGACATTTTTTTTTTTTTTGGTAAAATATATATCCACTATTAAATCAGAATATGTAGATTAGAATACTGAATCCAACTTTTTTCTTTTCTTTTTTTTTTTTTTTGTGTTGGAGTCTCACTCTGTCACCCAGACTGGAGTGCAGTGGCCATTCCCGGCCACCGCAGCCTCGACCTGCTGGGCTCCGGCGATCCTTCCGCCTCAGCCTTCTTT
>NW_007253184.1:736610-768499 GCF_000164805.1 Carlito syrichta
GAATTACAGGCATGCGCTACCACGCCCAGATGATTTATTGATTTATTGTAGAGATGAGGTCTCGCTGCCCAGGCGGGTCTCGAACCCTGTGGGCTCAGGCAATCCACTCACCTCAGCCTCCCAAACGCGCGGGATTACAGCCTGAGCCATCGAGCCCGGCTTGAATCCAGCCTCTAGTTAAAAAAAAAAAAACCATTTAGGAAATTGAGGGATAATGAGATTGGCAGTCTTCTTGGTATTCTTTCAAACTGGATTCTAAACGTATTTATTTATTTTTAACTTTATTTCTTTATTTTAATTTTAAAGATGGGAACAATTCAGGGTTAGGTATACACATGGCCATTGTACAGGTAAAGTTTGGCCTTCACTTTTGTCCCCCTTTTCCTGGTTTAAGATCAGGTACCTTACTGATGAAGTGTATGCCCTCTCCCTCTCCTGGCAGTTTCTCACTACTGCCAATCCCCTTTTTATAGTATTATGATAATAGTTCAGGGTCCATTTATGAGTGAGAACATACGGTACTCAGTTCTTTGTTTCTGTGATAGATCACTGAGTATTATATTTATTATATGTCTGGCAATGGAGAAATTTAAGAAGAAAAAAGAGATATCAAATTTCTTCCTGAAAGAACTCCTTGGAAAGACAAGACCTATATATGAAAGATTGACAGGTAAAGTAATTAATATAATGATTGCTATCACTATAATACCAGAAGTAATACTTAGGTGCCAAATGTAGAAAATATAGTTTTGAGTCCTGAGGAGGGAGAAATTATGGCAGACTGGTAATTCCTAGAAATTTCTCTCTCTGGGTATGAGACTTGGCACATGAATCATGGTATATCAAAGGTAGAACATAGAGACCATCTGGTCCAGTTTCTCACTGTGCAGATGTTAGGAAATGCACAGACCCACAAAGCTGCAAGTTAAATGGGCCTGCCTGCAGCAAAGATCTCCTAAGCCCTAGACCAAACAGTTCCTTCCTTTTTTATTTACGTATCCATGGATTTATTGAGCAAACATTTTGAGTGCCTGTATGTTCCAGACACTGCTCTGAATGTCAAAAACCAAGCTGTGGGCAACATTCACAAAATTCACTGATGTAATGGAACTTGCATCCTAGTAGTTTATATACACAGTGAGTTTAGATTTTTGAAAATATTTTTTCACTATAAGAAAAGTATTGGCAGTAGTAGGACACTGCCAAGGGAGGGGGAGTCACATAACATCAATAAGGGTGCATGATCTCAAACCAGGCAAAGTGGGGGCCAAAATGAGGCCCAAACTTCACCTGTATGAAGACCACTTGTATACCTAATCCTGAGTTGAACCACACATCTTTAAAAGAAAAAAATATTTTAAAAAGAAAGAAAATACTTTTCCTTTTTTTCCACTGTATTTTATCTTTAATGAACTACTCTAAGTGGCACTCCAGGGGGATTTCTTATTTTTTATGAAACTGTCCTTTGCATTCAGTATGAAAGATACAAGAGGCAAAGTTGATTTGGCTAGCTAAATCTTGGGCAAGGTTATAGCCCACATGGTACCTTCCAGACATTAAAGTTAGGTAATATCCAGGCCAAGCTTGACTCAGAGAAAGGCTTTTACAAAGACCTTTTATCTCTCAGTATTATGAAACTCCAAGCCTCCATGTTCTGTCACCTGCCACCACCCTGTCTCCATTCGTTGATCCACCATTATCCACACTAGGGCAGAGGTTAAAGGAAGAAATGGAAAGAAAAAAACTTTATTCAGAGATCAACCTTGTTACTATGACTTTTTTCTTTTATTCTAAGGTAGTTCTCTTTCTATCTTCTTACAGTGACAGTAACTCATCATTAAATACTGGTTTGACAAACTGTATGACAGCTTTGGTATCCATAATATAAAACCTGATTCAGATTAATATAAAAACTAAAGGAAACATAATTGCTAATGTAACTGAAAAGTCCTTTGGTAATGCTAACTTCAGGCATGCTTATGAGAGGCACAAGTACATGTCCCCAGGACCTATGTCCTCCTTGTCTTCTGGGCCTGCCACTTATGGATTGGTTTCAACTTAAGTGTGATTTTCCAAAAACTGTTGTCAATAGTTTCACAGACTTTTTCTTAGTGGCAGCAGTGTAATGGGATTAAGCTGGGCAGGTAAGTTAGTGAAGGGGTTTCTGAGAAGTTGTCATTCACACAGAAAATGAAATTATAAAGAGCTGGCTATGGGTGAAAAAACATTGCCAGCAGAGAGAACTCAAGGACCAAAAGCTCTGAGGAAGAAAATGTTTCACTGGATGAAGGAACAGCAAAGAGGCCAGGATGGCTATCATGCATTGAACATCAGCAGCATGTTGAAGGGTGAGATTGGATGATGATATTCCCAGTGTAGAACATAAGGATGAGTAGGATTTGGAAACTGATAGATAGGGGGAGATGGCATTCATGAAACCAATTCTGTAAGCAAAGGTGTTGGATTAGGAAGCAGGCATTGTCCTGAGGTCACTCATTATTCTTCTTTTGATATAATTTCTCACATCAGTATAATAAAAACCACTCCTTTGGGAAGACAAAAAAATTAGAGAATAGATCGTAATGTTCTCAAAACACACACATATCCATACAAAAGAAAATGGTAACTATGAGAGGTAATAATGTAGTAATTAATTTATTGTGATTATTTCATAATGTGTACATGTATCAGAATGTCAATTTGTACATCTTAAATATGTACAATTTTTATTTGTTAATTTTATATCAATAAAGCTGGAAAAATCAGAAACTATATAAGGCAACTTGAAGAAAGAGTTGTATAAATCAAATTGAATCCCACTTAATTTTTAAAGTTTTCTGCTTGAAGTAAAACTTGCCATTCTGTTCTTTTTTTTAATTTTTTTTTTGGCACGTATACACCCTTCCCTACTCACTGTAAGTATGACGTCATTTAGTAGGCTGATGTTTGGAGTGAGAGAAATGAGCCACTTTTCCATGCTCACACATGCAGCACCAAAAACAAAAAAACAGAAGAAAAAAAAAAAAAACCTCCTGGGATCATTGTCAAGCTGCTGAGCATGGGTCCCTGGGACCTTTCCCTATCCAAGCCCATCTGCCTTCCTGGACACTTTTCTGAGTAAGCAAGGGCTTACTTCCAGCATCACTCAAGTTGTTAGGTTACATTTTATACATCGGAGCATTCAGGAGTTTTTACTTGGCAAGGTACATCCTCCTAAAGAAGAAGCTAAGAGTTTTATATGACAAGATTTAGCCAGATAAAGTGATAAATGCAATTAACTGATTATTTTTGAAAACTACACTGATGTCTTAAAGCATTTCATTGAAAGCTTTTCCGGGACTGGCAAATTCTATTGGACACTAAGGTTGACAGAGAAAGGTTTTCTGAGCTGTTTTCTGGCCTTTCAGCTTATTGGCAGCATCACTATCAGAGAGTTTTCTTCCCTTTTGATGGAAAAATGCCAATGGTTGCTAATCTGGAAAGAGAATATGTAATTTCGATGGGAAGCTGAGTCATAT
Organism: Carlito syrichta; assembly: GCF_000164805.1. NCBI lineage: Eukaryota > Metazoa > Chordata > Mammalia > Primates > Tarsiidae > Carlito > Carlito syrichta. Next base: position 740,129 of record NW_007253184.1, read on the forward strand.
CTTGTCTTCCTAAGAACTACTATACTAGAGTTGGAAAGTGTTGGGAAGTGGACTTAGGTACTTTTATTTCCTTCCTCTGTTGAACAATCTTCACCCTCCTGTTGTGAATAATGAGGATATTATCCTAATTAGTGGACTAAGATAGCACTCGCAGGTTTTTTCTGATTCAGATATATATTCAGTGCAAATAATTTATTCCTTAAGTTGATCAATGAGGAGCCCATGCACTCACTGTCCCTCTGAGGAGCAATTCATCGCATGTTGAGCTCATAAAAAACTAATTTGAATCGTATTTCTTCATATTTGTTCGGTTATAAGCTTAACTTTCACAATTGTTAACTTTTCAGTAACAGGGAGTCATTTAACTTTATAGTAAGTATTGAATGTCAAGACGTCACTTCAGGTAGCAAAAACTTTTTTGTGTCCCTCCACCCTATACAAAACAACAAAATAAACCAACTCCCTGAGCAGTATAAGGCTTTTGTTTTGTTTTCCAACATAATTTATTTTATCAGGATTAAGAGTTTCATATCTGATTGTATTAGCAAAACTAACTATACATAATACAGTGAAAACCATCTTTTTCATGTAAAGACTTTTACTGAGGTATTCAACACAAAAATTTGGCCTTTGGTCAGGATCTATCCCAGTTGTCTATTGCTTTGTTTTTGATAAGCAGCATAAGACTTCTGAAAGCATCATTACACCTTGGCTTTATGATTTACATGCCATATACTGAAAAGAAAAAAAAAAGAAGGTTGCAAGATACTAGTATACCTGATAGTTAGGAGACTATTGGTCACATTGTAATGACAAGAGGTGGTTTGGACGTGGGCATGAGACGAATTTTGTTGTAGTAAGAAGTGGTGATTGCAAGGGTAGGGAAGTGATCATGCTGGGTGTGGTCTGAGCAAACTCCATCTGCAGTCAAGGACATAAAATAGTGGAATTCAGAAATGAGTTACAATGTACTAACAACTGACAATGTTAAAAAACTTCTAGCCCTGTACCTAACTAAGTCCCTTATACTGAGAAGAGTTTTAATTTTTTCTTTCTTCTTGTCCAAACCCCCATACAGATTTTTATGTCAGGAGTAAACCAAATACTTGGAGGATATAACCACTTGCTGTGGGCTAAGACTGAAAGACAGTAGGAACTGAAAGCCAAAATTGGTGGCAAAATTAAGAAAACATGTCTATCCAGGATGACTTCTTATAAATGAATGTGTTTGATATATTTTGTCTTAGATTCCTAAGACACCAGAACACAGGAGAAAATACTCAACTGTGGAGTATTTATCTTCCTTAAATACATGAATGACAAGTCAGGATTTCCCCTTCTCTGCTGGGTTAGATCATAAACTGTAAAACTAATGTAGTGATAACAATATCTGCCCTTTGTAAAATACTTTCTGTGTACTAGGCACAGTTAATGAGTGCTGTATATACTTTCACTTATTTAATCTAAGTTAGAATGCATTCATCAAGTGCTGTTATTTATGGAAGAAAAATCCTATATCAGAAGAGTTGTGGTAGAACTGTGTCAGTCTCACTAAACTGGGAAACAGAATAGCCAGGTTTCATACAAAGCTGCTTGAAGTTTAGGAACCAACCAAACTACAGTAACATAATAATGGGCAAACTATGTAATTTATCTGGATTTATTTCTTTTGCTATTAATTTAAAAAATGCCTCCCTCTCTGATGAGGCTGTTGTACTAAATGAAATAAGGTATATAAATACTGACAGCTCTGCCTGGTTCCTAGTAAGCTAGTCCTACTAGCTAGTATGGTCTATTTTTGATTGACATCTGAAGCTTTTATTTTTTAGAACATCTTGATGGTCCCTTGAGTGAATTAATTTGAATATGTTGTTATAACTAAGATTCTAATCCTGATACAACCACCCAAACTAGGATATATGTAAAAGCATGTGGTACACAGAGGATACAGTATGTATGTATACATATACATCTGACTATTGAACGACATGAAGTTTAGGGAAACTAGCCTCCCATGAAGTTGAAAATCCATGTATAACTTTTGAATCTCCCCACATTTAACTGCTAATAACTTACTGTTGACTAGAAGCCAGGCCAGTGAAAAGTCTTGCCAACAAAAAGTCAATTAACATGTATTTGTATGCTATGTGTATTACACATTTTATTCTCACAATAAAGTAAACTAGAAAAAAGAAAATGTTGTTAAAACATCATAACGGCAGATTCCCAGCGCTTTGGGAGGCAAAGGCAAGAGGATTGTCTGAGTCCAGGGTTTTGAGACCAGCCTGAGCAACATGGTGAGACCTCATCTCTACAATAAGTAAAAACTTAGCCCGGGTGCGGTGGCACATGCCTGTGGTTCCAGATACTTGGAAGGTTGAGGCAAAAAGATCACCTGAGCCCAGCAAGTTGAGGCTGCGGCAGCCATGAGTGTGGCACTGCACTCCAGCCTGGGCAGCAGAGTGAGACACTGACTCAATAAATAAATAAATAAATAACTTAATGAAGAGGAAAAAAAAATCTTATGGAAGAGAAAATATTTTTACTGTTCATTTTAAGCCCAAGTAGATCATCATGAAAATCTTCATCCTGCTTTTCTTCACATTGAATAAATTAAAGAAGAGAAGGAATAGGAGGGTTGTTCTTGCTGTCTCAGGGATGGCAGAAGCAGAAGAAGATCTATGAATTAATGGATCTGTGCAGTTGAAAGCTGTGTTTGAACTGCACAGTTAAAGTGTCAACTGTATACATATGTTTATGTGTTTTTTTCATTGCTGGTACAAGTTACATATTTACATTGTTTTCACTTTGACCTGTTGAATTTTTTTTCTCGAGTCCCTATTTTAGAAGATGTTTTAGAAAACAAAACAAAAAACTTGATTATCTTGAAAATAGACTGTGGTTTGCACATCTTCCCAAAATTGATGAATGGGAATTAAAAATGAAACCCGACAAAAGAAATCAGATCGCTTCTTTTTATCAAACTTTGTCATTGTTTACAGTAGCTTTTACAGTCGCTATCCTACAGCCCCTATTTAGCTTTAACATTGGGTAGATTCCTCATAGAACTTGAACCCATCGAAGTCTGGATCTGAAGCATTGCAGAACTGCATGCACATTTCTGCTTTTGTTATATATTTATAAATTAGAATTATGCCTCTAATGTTTTGCCCTAGTTCAAGTTCTGTGGTGAGATTGCCTGAGTTCAAATCTGGCTCCACTGCTTAATAGTATGTGCTCTTAGGCATGTTACTTCAATTCTCTGCACTTGACTTGCTCTCCTATAAAATGGAAATAATAGTCACCTAAATAATTAGGTTTGTTGTTAGGCTTAGTGTGTATGCACCTGCCATATAGCAATCCTCAATCAATGTCAGCTGCTATTAAAATAATTATTATCAAAATCATTGTTCTAATTCTCATTTTTAGAAAATTGTTTATTTTCTAAACAATTTTATTTTCTCAGCTACACTGAATTAGTAGGCAAATCCTGTATTTAATCTCTAAAGTGTATTACTAGCACAACATTTTGATTTTCTTATCAGTAAAATAGGATTAATAATATTTGGCTTGACTATCTCATTGGCTTGTTCTTAGAATTTAATGAGATGCCATTGGTGAAGAAGGTGAGAGAATGGCCAAGTGTTATGTCTACATAAAGTGATGTTGATGTTATATCAAAGAATGTACCTATGGGAAAGAAAGGAAGGATGTTTTGTGTGAGGTGGTGGCAGCCCATTTCACAGAAACAGGAGGACATTTTCATGAGTTCTTGGGCATTGGCAGGTAGAAATCTGAAACTCGTGTAGAAAATGGAAAATAATGAGAACAAACTGATGTGGGAGGTTTCTGTTTGACATCTACTTGGGGAATATAAAATGTTCTTTAAAAAAGGCATGGTTGAGATAAAGATTGTAATTTATAATGGGGGAAGATTTCTTACTTTCTGTACAGCACATTTGGAATTTCCACTGGTATTTAGCTAATCAGAGCTGCATGATAAGATTTGTTACTGTGGAGTATTCACCTTTCAGATGTTCAAACCATCTTGGTATGCACTGCAAGCCCCGAGAAAACTACAAGCATAAAACTTCATATCTGCTTACTGAAAAGCATAACAAATATTGTGAGGGTGGAGGGAGAAAGAGAAGATTGAGAGAGAAGGGGGGGATGTCATCATTTGGCATTTGTTATTTTCTAGCAAAAGAGCAGTATAAAGCAATATGTGGCTGCCACATTTGAACACACAACATTATATTTTTTCAAAAGCAATTTGCTTTATTTATGGTTCCACTTTAACTTTTGTAGATTTCTGAGTAAAACATATTTTTAATCTTTCCTGACAATCCTTTATTTCTGAAAATCTGAGCTGTCTTTCAGAAATCATTATGTCAGTCAAACACTGTGCCATGTGATATTTTGCATTTATATTGAGTCTTTCAATCAATAAAAAATATATTAGAGTGCTTTAAGGATTGTTCTTACAAAGCTGCAAAAGGAAATCAGAGTTTAAGACTAACTGGCTTTCCATATTTTACTGAGTGCACTGGAGAAATGTATAGAACACAAAAGAGTGGCACTTCTGAGTCTGAGTCTAAGCTGTACGTTGGAATCAAGGAACAATGAAGTGTTTAATGCTGAAAGATGCCTGAGACATCATCCAGGTCAACTTCCTCATTTACAGATGAGAAAATAAAACCACACAGTGACCTAGTTCAACGTTTCTGTTCTTTTTTTTTCTTTTCTTTTCTTTTTTTTTTGAGTTGGAGTCTCACTCCGTCGCCCAGACTGGAGTGCAGTGGCCGCTCCCGGCCACTGCAGCCTCGACCAGCTGGGCTCTGGCGATCCTTCCGCCTCAGCCTTCCAAGTAGCCAGAACTACAGGCGCGCGCTACCACACCTGGCTAATTTTTGATTTATTGTAGAGGTGAGGTCTCACCAAGTTGCCTGTGCGGGTCTCGAACCTGCGGGCTCAGGCAATCCACTCACCTCAGCCTCCCAAAGTGCTGGGATGCTGAGCCACCAAACCCAGCAACATTTCTGTTCTTAAAGTGTGGTTTCTGCAGCATCAGTATCATCTAGAAATACTATAGAAATGCAGATTCCTGGGGCCAATACCCCAGACCTACTAAAACTCTGGGATCAGGTCCAGCAATCTGTATTTTAACAAGCCCTCCAGTGATTCTGATATGCTCTGTAGCTTGAGAACCACTGGCCTAGGTTTTGATTTTTTTAGCTACTCCAGTGTTTTTCTAATTGTATCATGATGGTTTTCCTCTTTTATTTCAAAGTCTTGTTCTTTAGAGTCGAAGGGAGCAAGAGTCTAAACTCAATTGTGTCCGCATGTACCAAACATAGTGGGAAAACAAAGGAAATAATTTGTAATACAGCTTTAAAAGCACATTGCCTGACTTGAGAATTGTAAGATGAAAGTAGTATTCTTAAGACTTTAACAATGTAGATAATTGTCTCATTTCCCTAATTTGTAGGGAACTCTGATTAACCTGGAATCTCTAGGAGATGTTCAGAGATACTACTCTGGACTCATATACTTAGAAAAAGTCCTAACATCTTGATTAAAATGAGTCAATTTTATATCTTCATCTGTCTTGCATCCAGTTTTATAAACAACTGCAAAGAACAGTAAACAAAGCCTGAGCCGTCTTTTTAATTTTTCCCCTTGCCTAGTAAATACATCATCAACTACCCTGTAAACTTACCTATATGGTGCTGCATTCTTAATGGGTATTTTGGAATGCTGAGTATGATACAAATAAGAATGAATACATATTGTATTTAATCACTAAAAGTAGATTGCCATTATTGAACTCTGAATAATATGTAAATTGTCCTTTTGATTGGCTTAAATTGTCTTACTTGGATTCATTATAATTCTCTCATAAAATAATTGTAATAGGCCTTTTGCAAACAAATCAGGTCCATGTTTATCATCAGTGAATTCAAGAAGAAACAATGAGAATCTTCTTTGGAGACAGAAGCCAATTTATTATAAAGCTAATAAACCTTAAACTCAAAGCCCTTGCAAAATACAGTGCCTACTTTTATACTAGTAATGCTGTATTCTTTTTCTCAAAGAAGGCCCTCCAAACTGGATAAACTTCAAAGCCCTACAAAAGCTAGATCTACCTTAGGCTAGACAGTGTTGGGTACTCTGTTAGTGGGCAGAAATACTTTACATGTTGAACTGGGTAAAAGCCTTTCCATTTATGCTCAATGAACATTGAACCAAAATGAGTATCCATGTCAGTTTTAAAGCAGGTAGAAATTGTTTCTGTATAAGCACTCTGACAGTTGTGAGTGGCTTTGCATTAACATTAGACTGGGTTGTCAATCATGTCTTTAGTATTTTAGATTTCCTTTCTCTTGAATAGAGATAGACAAAAAGCACTTAGCGGCTTACCATGGCATCGGCAATGGAGTGTGTATTCACACACTTATAAATGTAAGTCTCTAAGTGCTTTCAAAAGAAAGATGACTTTACTTTTGGTGGAGTCTTGCCCCAGGAATTCAAAAACACCTTTTAGTTTTAAAATTTGAAAAGAAAACATCTTGATTCAGATCTGAAGTCAATGCCAAATTCTTATAAAATAGATATATTTTATTTGTCTGGCTTACATCTCTGACACATTAGAATGACAGTATGATTTATATCTTCATTTAGTGAAAGATTAATTTTTTTCATCATTGAAGGAGACAAACAATGATTCAGTTGTAAATATGACCCAGTTAAAGTAGGTTTGGATGTTAGAGCTAATTTCAAAATTCCCAAGGGGAGGGTTCCATGATTGCTATGGTCTTTTTTGGTTATCATTTTAAAAGTTGAAATATTGCCAGCAATGCTTTTAAATCAGTCAGTCACTGCTAGGGAAGAGAGGTATGAGGGAGAAACAAATCATACAGTATCTCTAAATAATAAGCAATAATGGTAGCACTCAACATTCTAAAAGACTCCGATGTGTTAACATACAGAGGCTTTGGATTCATTTGGTTTAGAGTTTTAGACTCATTATCTCTTTCCTTGGCATTATTGTTGACTAGTTGTCATCTAGTCCTAGTTAATTAATCTCTCTGAACCTCAATTTCTTCAACTATCAAAGATAAATAATACCTATGTGAAAGTAAAATATGTTAAACTTCTAGGACAGTACTAGGCACACAGCTAATAAATACACAACAGGCTTTATAGCTTTTAAAAAATTATTCTTAATTATGTTTTTTATTTTAGATTCAAGGGGTACACAAGTGTATTCATTACATGGACATATTGTGTAGTGGTGGGGACTGGGTCTCGGGTAGCCTGTTCCCCAGAGAGTGAACACTGTGCCCATAGGTAATTTCTGAACCTTTGCCTCTCTCTCCTTCCTCTTTTTTGTGTCTCCAATGTGTTATTCCCATACTTGTGACCATTTAGCTCTCACATATGAGTGAGAACATGCTGTGTTTGGTTTTCTGTTTCTGAGACACTTTCCTTAGGATGATAATCTCCAGCTCCATCCATGTTGTTGCAAAGGACATGATTTCATTCTTTTTTATGGCTGTATAGTATTCCATGGTGTATATATACCACATTTTCATTATCCACTGATTGGCTGATGGACGTTTAGGTTGATTTTTCAGTGATAAATCTGAAGCACATTTTGGATACATGAGATTACCTGGGGGGAGGGATCTAGATTGAGAATGAATGTACTTGTTGCCTATAGTTGTCTATATCTAGATAACAAAAGACACAGCTTTGTTGACATTTAAAGGAATAAATACTTAGAGCAAAAGGGACAAGTAACTGCCACACTCTTCCTATGATCTCTTGAAAACATTATATATGATTTAATCACTTACAAGGAATAGGTTGCACTTTGTCATGATATTTTATTTTAAAAACTGGTGGCTTGCTAAATTTCCTGCCACTCATGGCTAAGAGTGAGAGCTGTGGTCCCCCAAGCAAGCACTATATACAATAAGGCATGTGGTATTGAGAAACTAAGCTGGGTTCCTAAAATTTATTAATGCTTTTTTCAAAGTGGCAAGCACAATTTAAGATGAAAGTACTTCTTATCACCTTCTCTCTGTATTTTTCTTTACTCTCATTCAATATGAAGTTAGTCTTTTGGTTAAGTCTCTCCAGAAAGTAATATAGTAACTTAAGATTCCCATAAGGGCAGAGTATGCAAATTGAGGTTTGCTTCATGGTGCTGCTAATGTTTTGTTATTGTTTTCTAATTACTCAATAGCTCATTACAGTGACTGAACTCTCTACCCTAGGAATCCCTTCTTGAATTGAGATAGTCTTTCTAGAACACCACAGAAAAAAAGTTTTCCATTTTGCCTGGGGTTGTTTAACTTGGTCAGAGGGAAGATTTGACTCTTTTTCTTCAGATATATATACAACATTGTGATTAGTTCCATTCATCCTTCACTATGAGGAAAACTGTGGTAAATTGAATATATAAAAACCATATTAGATAATAATCAACAAGCATATGTACATCTGTGTAACTGCCCCACTTTTTCTATGAGTTCATTCATGACTTCATGATCCACTTTAACCTAGGACTTTTCCTCAACTACTAAGGATCTGTAGAACATTCAGTATGAAGTCATTTCAGAGACAAATAACATATTAATTAAAACATCTAATAAACCAGGCATGGTGGCTCACACCTGTAATCCCAGCACTTTGGGAGGAGGAGGCAACAGGATTTCCTGAGCCCAGGGGTTCAAGACCAGCCTGGGCAACTTGGCGAGACCTCATCTTTACAATAAATCAAGACAAATTAGCCAGCTGTGATAGTGCACACCTGTAGTTCTAGCTACTTGGAAGGCTGAGGCAGAAGAATCACCTGAGCCCAGCAGGTGGAGGCTGCAGTGACTGTGCCGCACTCCATCCTGGGTGACAGATTCTGGCTAAATAATAAATAAATAAATAAACTAACACTAGTCATAGGAATAATTTTATTTTTTTAATTGTCAGATAGCAGTTATTTTTTATTAGAAGAAAATTATTAGAATCAAGTTTCTAAACTCTTGGTCTTACAGTTTATAGCAATATAATTTTCTGTGAAATTTATATAGGCAGAAATTGAATTTAACTGTTTAAATAGAAATTTAGATAAAATATTTTGTCAAAAATAGATGTTCAATTCAATTTGAAAATTTTAAGCTAGCCACCAGTTGCGTTACATAAATTGAAACACTTTCATTCTATTGAAAGGAGAACATGCAAAAATTAAAAGGCATAGTTTCTGAGTTTGTGATATTTGGAGAACTATTATTATACGTATTTGGTCATTGCAATACCCATCAAATTACCAGCAACATTCTTCTCAGATCTAGAAAAAAACAATACAGGAATTCATATGGAAACATAAATGACCAAGAATAACCAAAACAATCCTCAGAAAACAAAAAAAAACAACAACAAAAAAAACAAAGCAGGAGTTATCACACTCCCAAACTTTAAACTATATTATAAAACTACAATAATCAAAACAGCCTGGTATTGGTATGAGAATAGGCACAAAGACCAGTGGAATAGAATTGAGATTCCAGAAGCAAAACCTCAATTTCTCAACAAACTCACGACCCACTACTGGCTAGAGGAGAACCTAATCAGTAAATGGTGCTGGGAAAATTGACTGACCACATGCAGAAGATTGAAACAGGACCCCTACCTATTCCCATACACAAAAATTAACTCTAAATGGATCACAGACCTAAATGTAAAACCTCAAACTGTAAAGAACCTTAGAAAATACAGGGGACACTCTTATGGAAGTTGGAACTGGCAACCAATTCCTGATCAAAACCTGAAGTGCCCAGGCCATAAGAGATAAGATAGATAAATGGGACCTCATTACATTGACAAGCTTCTGCAAAGCCAAAGAAATCATCAAGAAAGCAAGGAGACAGCCCATAGACTGGGAAAAAATATTTGCCAACTCCACGTCTGACAAAGGCCTAACATCAAGGATCTACAAGGAACTCAAACATGCTGAAAAGATAAACACAAACAGCCCCGTTACAAAATGGGCTAAAGATATGAATAGACAGTTCTCAAAAGGAAGATATATGAGCAGCCAACAGATACAGGAATAATTTTAAAGAGATATGTTGAAATTTTGGAGGGTTGAATATGAAATTAATCAGTAACTTTTCACTAAATTTGCATTTGAGTAAAAAATGTAAAAGTAGATTAGATACAAATAATATATGTTCATTGTTATGAATATAATACAATAAAGAAAAGTATAAACATATCAAAACAACTAATATTTTCTTAGATCTTACTATGTACCAGGAACTTGACTAAGATTTACATCATGAGGTAGGTGTTATTATTCCCATATCACAGATAAGAAAATAGTACCTTCCAGAGGTTAAATAACTTGACCATGGTCAAACACTTTGTAAGTAGTGAAGTTGAAATCTGAAGTTAGGCACCATTATTACAGAATTATGATATTCAATCACTATATTTTACAAATTTAACCCACGGTCATCCTTCCAAACATTTAGCTATATATATGAACATTTATATGCATGCACGTGTATACTGAGATAAAAGTTTATAAGAGACCTTTCTATGTGTATTGTTATGTAAATTACCTTTTGTCCAAACAATGTCATGGGTCTCCTCCTATAAAAATGATTATATACATAAATCATATTATATTCTATGTCTCAGAAACATCAGGGTCCAATTAATGAATGTGTTATATCCTATTTTATAAGTAGAGGAAAACAATGAAGTCCCTAGAACATTCTTTTACAGATCCTTTATTGATTGTGTGGGATAAGTTCTACTGATTGAGATGAGGTCTCACTATAATGCCCAGACTGATCTCAAATTCCTAGGCTCAGCCTATCCTCCTACCTCGGCTTCTCAAAGTTACAAATCCTTTATAAACTGATGAGATTGTCTCCTTAGGGTAAATCCTAATAGTTGGATTATTGGGGCAAAAATATATCCACTTTATAGACTGGCAAACCTTTCTCATCAAACAGAAAGGCTGTGCAAATTATCCTCCCATCAGTAAAGTCAGAGGGCAGTATTTCATTTCAAATGTTATTTTCAAAATTAGGTTATATTAATATTTTCTAAAGTTGGTCAGTTGTAATTGCTCGAGGATTGAATTTTTTTCATTTCTTATTGTCATTTGTGTCTGGGAAACTAGTAAACTTGCATTTTTAATTAGCCTTGTAATCTAAATGAATATTTTTATAAGCTTGAACTCTTTGTCATAATACTAGCATACTTTGTGATATTTTTATTTTCTTTATGTTGTTTACTTTAAAATCAATGCTTTGCTTTAAAAAAAACAGAACTATCATACTTGGATTCCATAAAGTTTATTACCAAAAAGTTTAAGGTAATTTCTTAACATTTCTGAGATAGGTAGGATTATTTGACTTCATACTGCTGCAAAAGTCACTTTGTCCGAAGCCTTTCCTGGAGGAGTGTGTGTGTGTGTGTGTGTGTGTGTGTGTGTGTGAGAGAGAGAGAGAGAGAGAGAGAGAGAGAGAGAGATGAATGGTTCCCTATTTTTGGTACAGTGTTTTTCATAAAACAATAAATTCCAAATGTGTTAATCATTGCTCACTTTCATCATATGAGTCAATCTGCAGAACTAAAGTATTTAAAATACACAAATATTTCCCATGTAATATTACAATAAAAAGCAATATCTTGCTAGTGTTTCTAGTAAAAACACAAATGAGAAGATATACTAACTTTAAAATCAGCCATATTACTTTATTTGGCTGTTCTTAAAATATACTAATTTTGTTTAGTTTTCCTGCAATTATGTGCATTTACTTTTTCTGTTTATGGAACTTAAATGTGGTATTCCTGTTGAAATACTGACTGGTAAAAAGAAATCGATATATTATTGAAATTTCATCATGATAGACGATATGGATGATAGTTTTGAATTTTACTATTTCTAATGCTTTTACCAATTATGAGTTGATTTTATGAGTTTGTTGGGCTTTATGAAATACGGTATTTGCCAAGTTGCATCACCCTATAAACAAATACATCTGAAACCCAAAACAGCTGACATCATGAAGTTTTATTTTGATTACCTATGTTTTAGATGTGATTACTTACGGTTTTTCTGATTTCATATGTTGTATACATTTTTTTAACTACAATATATCATTGATTACTTACTTAGTTCCTCTCCTGAGGTATTTCCATGTTTCTTGGAATATCACTCATTTGATATATTCAATTGACAGGCAGATTTTTCAACTTTGGTTTATTAATGAAGGTGCTAAGTCACCTGGAAGTTGTTTCTGAGACTATTAGGCCACACTCAAATTGGCAGATTTGATGTTTCTTAGGATTCTTCAATCATATTCAATTTTAGGATATAATAACAGTCTGGAGGCTTATAAGTTATAGTCTATTAAATCCCTCCTTCTAGAGAGTTGCTGAAACAGTGACATAGTGCTCTTTATTCCTATTCTCTCCTCTAGTTATTTCTTTCAAATTTTATGTTCGATCTTATAGGTAAATCTAAGCACCCTTCAATTCGATTATTGGCAAATATCAATTCTTACAAAAATTGCCTTTTCTACTCTTTTAATCTACAGACTTAAGCCAAGTAGCCCCACTGGGCCTGGTTAATAACTTGATGGTTAAATGTTTTCACACTCAACATTTTTTTCTAAAGACAATGATAATCATTTTCCTTTTCATTTTCTATTTTTAAAGGTAAACCCTCATCATTTCACAGCCCAAAATTTTGCCCAACAAGACTGGAGTTTTCATAGTAAGTGCAGAAGTACAAATAAATGGTCTAGACAGGGCTGTATCCCTCTTGCTGGGCAGTGGTGATAGGGCAGCATTGAAGTCTGTCTTATCAAAGGGCCAAGAACTTAAGGATTCGCATAATTGAGAGAAGGTTGATTCTTTCAAATAAATAGGCTCCTTAATTAAACTGTACTGTCAGCGTTGAACTTTCTATTTGTTTACTTTAATGTATTTTAATAATTGCCTTGGACTGACCTATTAATGCCAAAATCTTCAATAGCATCTGTTAGAAGATATGTGTTATTCATGTTAGCTTCATAAACAAATTTATGTTAATTGTAGTGATTTTTTTTCTACTTTTTATTTGGAAATCTCTGAAATTATGTCTTAATTAAATTGGGACTAGTCATAGACCATTTAGCATATTTTAACCAGTTTTGTGTTGAGAAACTTTGTCTTAATTTTACCCCTGTGTTGCCATTTAGTTATTTTTCCAGAAATGTGTGGAATAAGTTCTACTGATTGCTTTTTCATAATGATTGTTTTAATAATCCAAGGATAGTTTTGTTAAATGCACATGAAATTAATGCACATAGCAAAAGAAAGTTGTGATGTCCTCAATGTGTTTGCAAACAATTATTATTTATCTCTAAATATAAACATAAACATACATGTTTTCTTTGTCGCTGAGTTTTGCAATACTGTTAGAGTAAGGAAAATAAAATTTCAGAAAGAATAACATGTTAATATAATACCTGGAAAATGAACACATCTATTAACAAAATGCTATATCTTAATCACTGATTCTTATTTATAGCAAACTAATATATCTGGAGTACAGAGTTACAAGTAGAAGAGAAAAAGTCAACATAATATTTGGTTAGGTTTCATGAAGTCCTTTTCTATGATCTCAAAAATTGGCCATTTTTGATGTTTCTAAGGTAATAATTTCATTTTCACTATATACATATTTAATGTAAAAATGTTCATAGCTATGCTAGTAAATTTCTCTTATGAGCATTAGCATTATCAGACTTTTAACAATCCTCAAAATCACTTTAATGTGAATATCTTGAATTTGGCATATAGATGCTTTATCAAAAATTACAGGAGAAAATGTAGACAGAGTGGATATATTAAATCAAAATATCTTTCATTTGAAATTGGAGTTTAGCAATTACATTTCAATATATCTTTTCTTTGAAATTCTTTTATGTTCCATTTTTTCTCTCTCATTCTACAGTATGGTTTCTGAAGTCAATGATGACATTTAAAAATTCAAGTTATTAACTTGGCCACTTGGGGCCACTTGGGATTAAGTCTGCAGATTAAAAGAGTATAAACGGAAATATAATGATTGATATTTACCAATAATATAATTGAAGGATGCTTAGATTTATCTATTAAGATCGGACATAAAATTTGAGAGAAATCTCTAGAGGAGAGAACAAGAATGGAGAGCACTACGTCGCTGTTTCAACAACTCTCTTGATGGAGGGATTTAATAGACTATAATTTATAAGCCTCTGGACTGTCATTATATCCTAAAATTGAACATGATTGAAGAAACATCGAATCAGTCAATTTGAGTGTGGCCTAATAGTCATAGAAATAATGTCCAGGTGTTTTGGCACCTCCATTAATAAACCAAAGCTGAAAAACCTGCCTGTCAATTGAATATTTTAAACAAACGATATTTCAGGAAACATGGAAGTACCTCAGGAGAGGAATGCTTCCCAAGTTGGTTGGAGTCCTTCTCATCCATTCTGATATTTTTACTATATATTTATGTCTCTATACACAAAATATGGTGTCTGTGACATTTCTAAATAGGTTTCATAATCTATGTATTTTTTTCAGCAACTTGTCTTTTCTATTCACTGTTGTGTTTTTAAAATATATCCATATTGGTATATGTAGATATAGTTTGTCTTTTCAAGTTCTGTATAATATTCTATTGTGCAAGTGTAACACAATTTGTTGATCTAATTTTTTATTGTTAAAACTTTGGAACTATTCCCCCAAATTTTGATATTATAATTATTATTCTTATGTGGGAATTCTGATTTCTATTACCTCATATTTTTGGCAACATATGGTACTATAAGACATTTATTGTTGATAGCATGATGGATTTGAAATGGTATCACTCTGTGCTTCTAATTCATGAGTTTCTGAATTTTAAAACATTCTTTATATTTTTTATGTATTGAAGGATTCTTTAAATATTGTTAATTTTTAGAAAGCAGGATTTATTGAGAGGACAGGAAAGCTCCCACAGTGGGAGGGGACCCAAAGGGGTTGCCCTAAATTTTTTATTTTAAAGATGTGAAGTACAATTCAAGGTTAGGTATACAAATATTCATTATGCAGCTACCCTTGCATCATTAGGTTTTTATACTACTTCTCTTTCTTAAAAATGCCATTTTTATGGAAAAGAATTAAGCTCTTATCTAACACTACCTACATTAGTTTAATTTTTTTTTTTTTTTTTTGAGTTGGAGTCTCACTCTGTCACCCAGACTGGAGTGCAGTGGCTGCTCCCGGCCACCGCAGCCTTGACCTGCTGGGCTCTGGCGATCCTTCCGCCTCAGCCTTCCAAGTAGCCGGAATTATAGGCATGAGCTACCATGCCCGGCTGATTTTTTGATTTATTGTAGAGATGAGGTCTCGCTGCCCAGGCGGGTCTCGAACCCGTGGGCTCAGGCAATCCGCTCACCTCAGCCTCCCAAAGGCGCGGGATTACAGGCTGAGCCACCGAGCCTGGCTAGTTTAATATATTTAAATAATTTTTTGTCTTTCAAAAAATGAAAGAAAAGATCGATTTCAGGGGCCAGACATTTTCCCTCAAACATAGAAAATTATATTGTTTTGGCATGTTGTAGAACTATGCTCTTTTCAGATTAGCTCAATGGAGACAGAGGGATACATGTCATTAGTTTTTTAATTTTTGCCGTTAAAGAGATGTATCCGATCAAGTGAATGACTAAACCATCACCTGATTGACACCAAGGGCAGGGTCTCCTACCCATTAGTATTGCATATTCTAGTTCATCTTAATTCTCAATAAAGGAATAAGTACATTTTTTTCAAAGAATAGGCTGGTCTTGCCTTTGAAATGGTCCATGAAACATGTTGGTTTAAAATTTAGAACATATATTTTTCTAGAAGCCATATTCTAAAATTTAAAGACTAAGTAGTTAACTGTTCAGATAAGTTCTTAATGCAACTGAAAAAAGAATGAGTTGGCTGAAAAAATTCTAACCACTATGCTATAATATTCTTTTCTCTAAGAAAGTGCATTATGCAATCCCTTCTTGGGGGTCTAAAGAAAATTTGTCTTTGATCTCTGTGGTGAGAGTTGCTACTTTTATTTTTTGTTTTTTGAGTTGGAGTCTCACTCTGTCACCTAGGCTGGAGTGCCGTGGCACACTCATGGCCGTGGCACACTCACAGCCACCCCAGCGTCAACAACCTGCTGGGTTCCTGAGATTCTTCCGCCTCAGCCTTCCAAGTAGCCAGAACTACAGGCACTACCATGCCCGGCTAATTTTTGATTTACTGTAGAGACAAGGTTGCCAAGTTGCTGGGACTGGTCTTGATTCCATGGGCTCAGGCAATCCACTTGCCTCAGCCTCCCAAAGTGCTGGGATTACGGGCTGAGCCACCAAGCCCAGCCGCTACTATTAAATATTAGTAAGCCACTACACAGAAATCATCATGATTAATTTACTGAGAATTCTATGGTTCTTTTACCATTTTCTTTATAGAAAATCTGAATATTTTCTCATTTAGTCAAGAGATTAGTTGTATAATATTGTGAGCTACCAAATTAAAAGATGAATTGCAATCACATCTGTTATTTTACTTTTTAACTATTTTGAACCTACTTCAACCTGCTTCAATGGTTTAGCCAGCAAGATTCATGTTCAGCTGAAGATATAGTTGCTTTTACTTTACATAGTAGTGTATCTAATAGTCATATGTAAAATATTTTTATAGATAAAGTCATGTTTCTACATAAGGGAGTACACAGAAAGAAGAAAACATCGCAGTAAAACATTTTGTAATCTGAACATTTGTAAGTTCAAATCTGCATTCTTTCAAAACTGAGTGCAAAGAGAGCCTGAATATTGAAAAAAGCACGGGCTTTCAAGTCAGACAAAATTCATTCAGATTCCAGCTCAAATATATGAATTCAGGCAAATCTCTTGAATTTTCTGAGTAAAATTCTCTGTGAAATAGTAATAATGTTTTTAAAAGCTGTTTACTACTCAAGACTTGAAGTTTCCTGTCTATCTCTACCTTCTTCCGCTTTGCAATCTCACTAAAGGGAAGAAGCATCTGCCCTACTGTGTAGTTCAAAAGCACAGAATCATCCTTCATCCCTCTCTACCCTCAACAATGAAGCCCATTAATAAGTTCTGTCTACTTTTCCACCAAAACATATTCACAGTGCATTCACTTTTCTTCATTTACATTTGGACATTCTGTCTAGACCACCATCTTCCCTATCTGAACTACTTCAGTCCTCCCTTCACAGAGTAGGTGGCAAAATCTTTGTAGGAAACACAAATCATGTACTATCGATTCTCAATTTCTTCTTAAAACCTTTTTTAGATTAAAATCTCCACCCCGACCTGTGAGTCTGTTATCTGCTCCTCCCTACCCTTTAGTGTTCTCTTCTGCTACCCTCCCTTGTTCCTTATACTTGTTTTTTACCCTGTCTTCAAGGCCTTTGCACAAAGTATTTCTACCATCTGAAATGGCCTTTTGTGGAAACTTCTCATGGTTAGTTTCCTACTTTTCATCTTTCTTTTTTTTGAATTGTAGTCTCACTGTTAGCCAGACTGGAGTGCAGGCATGCTCACAGACACTGCAGACTCCGCCTGCTGGACTCAGGAGATCCTTCCAACTCAGCCCTCCAAGTAGCTGGAACCACGAGTGCACACCACCAGGTCTGGCTAATTTTTTGATTTATTGTAGAGGCGAGGTCTTGCCAAGTTGCCCAGCTGGTTTTGAACCCTTGGGCTCAGGCAATTCTCTCACCTTTGCCTTCCAAAGTGCTGAGGTTATAAGTGTGAGCCACTATGCCCAGCCTTTCCCATCTTTCTTAAGTTTAATTATCTTGGCTTCAAAGAGATCTTCCTTAACCACCCTTTGTAAAATATACCCTATGCCAGCACAAGTCACTCTTTTGACATATCATCTTCTTTCACTTTTCTTATGGAACTTATTCAGAAGTAAAATTATTTGTGCATCTTATTACTCTTTTACTGTCTATTTCACTAGTATCACCTGCCCAGTAAAATTTAAATTAAATGAAAAAAAGTTTTATGAGATTGTCAGTATTGCTCATTCTATATCTATAGCATTCAGACAGTGCTTGACACTTATGAGGTGTTCAGCATGTGAAGTATCATAAGTATCATATGCTAATACTTTTTCATAAATGTGTGGGGTTTTGTATGTGTGTGTATGTGTGTGTGTGTGTGTGTGTGTGGCATTCTCAAGTAACTGTGCTAATTACTATGATTAATGCAAAGTTGATCAGACACTGATAGTATTATTGGCAATCTTCCAACACAAAAGAGGAGCTAAAGGGAAAGTGAAGGTCAGTTAGAGGCCCAAACTTCACCTGCATGCAGCCTACTTGTATAGTTAACCATCACTTGAACGCCGCATCTCTATAATAAAATTTAAAATTTTTAAAAAAATATGTACATGAAGCAAACTTAAAACTAAGAGCAAAAAGAAATGCAGATGAAGCAGCATGAGATATAATAATTTTTTTTCCCTTAAGTGGAACATACTGCAAAGAATATGCCGTTTACCTTGGCCTTCAGCAGTTTAAAATTTCATGAGCAAATGTCAAGTTGATTTTGAAATAATTCTTGAAAAGTGCTAACTGAGGCAGAAAATCATTTCAATGTGTGTAGAATGAATTATTCCTCAGGTGCCCTTAAGGTTTGTTTATATACTATAATGGAACAAAGGCCAACTAAATTTGTAGTGAAGCTTTCATGTTTTGTAGAATTGATTCACAATATTTAATGGTGTAGCATATCATATACCATTTACAAAAACTTTTTCTCACTCGTGTTTTAAATGAGAATCAGTCTTGTTGAGTTAGGGCTTTGCACATCTCTTGATGGGACATAAATTATATTTTGAGCAAGGACTGGAATTTTGCAGAGCACATTCTGTCTCTAACTCTATCACTCATAACACTTAATCAGACATTTGTAGACAAATTACTTTCATTTACTTCTTTTCCCACTCAGAAGTAACATCTTCCAGGTATCTTTGCAGAATTAATTAGTTTCCATTAATTAGTTTCCACTGTTGCTTTAATAACTCTATTGGACCTCGGGGTAACTCACTGTAATGGTACAGAGCTCATTTGCCAAGTGCAGTGCCTTTTGTTTGAACAGAATTCTTCTGTCAGTGTCAGTCAATTAACTAAAATGATTTTTAAACGCCTACCTTGTGAGCCACTTTGTACTTGGGCCCTGTAGGGACCCCACGAGTAAACCACCAGGTTCCTAGTTCAGCAGCTAAAATCTAGTTGGAAAGAAAAGACCAATTTACAAAACCATCTAAATCAATACAATGTATAACTAAGATTCCACAATATGATATGTAGTATAAATAATATATGACTGGAAAAGTCCCAGGGTAATTGGTATCCAAAGTTCAACAGAGCTCCATTCTCATTGTATACCCTACAAAGTCCGAAGCTATTACACGTTTACATTGATTATCCTGCCTGACCATCTACTCTTAGTTGTCAATATTTATGGAGTATCTAGGGGGATAGGGGAATGGGAAAAGAGAAGAATTAAAAAAAAAACCCAAATCATTTATGAGTACCTCAAAAATTTCAGTTACATGTGTCCTCACATTTTCTCATTTAATCTTAATAATTGTCTTACAAAATAGATTTACTTATGTGCATTTTATAGTTCAGAAATTGAGACTCAGAGAAGAGAAAGAACTTGCGCCAGATAGCCCGGTAGGAACTGGTAGAAACAGACTTACTCTCTTTCTGAAACATCATATAACCTACTAGATTTTTTTTAAATATCAAAATGACAAAAAAAAAAAAAACTAGTGCAGGTGAGGATGTGGAGAAGGGGTGAAAACTACTGGTGAAATGTAAATTAGTACAGCCACTATGAAAAACAGTATGGAGGTTTCTAAAAAAAAACCCCCAAAAAACCCCCCTAAAAATAGATCTACCAAATGATTGAGCAATTCTTACTACTGAGCATATATATAAAAGAAAGGAAATTTGTCTACTGAAAAAACCTGAACATTCATGTTTATTGTGGCACTATTCACAATAGCTGACATATGGAAACCAACTAAGTGTCCATCAGCAGACAAATGGATAAAGAAAAAATAGTACATATACACAATGAACTACTATTCAACCATACAGTAGAATAAAATTCTGTCATTTACAACAGCATAGGTGAAACTGAAAGTCATTATACTAAGTCACAAAAGCTAGGAACAGAAAGACAAATATCACATATTCTCACTCTCTCATATACGAAAGCTAAAAAAGTTGCTCTCATGGAGGTAGAGAGTCAAATAGTGGTTACCTAAGGCTGGAAAAGTGGTGAGGCATGGAGGAAAGAAAAAAGGTTGATTAATGGGTAAAAAAGTAAAGTTGAATGGAAGGAATAAGTTCTAGGGTTCAGTAGCACAGTAAGGCTACTATAGTTAATAATTTAATGTTTATTTTAAAATAGCTAGAAGATTTGCAATGTTTCAACACAAAGATATGATAAATGTTTAAGATGGTAAATATCTTAATAACCCTGATTTGATCATCACACATTATATATATGTAAATATATATCAAAATGTGACATGTGTCCCCAGAATATGTACAATTATTAAGTATCAGTAAAAAATAAAGAGATGGAATCTGGAGAGGAAAAATGTAAAAAATCTCTTAAAATGAGAAATTGATTCATCAATATCATGATCGTGTCTGCTTTAGCTCTGGTCTATTGGGTAGAGTAGCCACCTTTGGTTACACTTGCAATGTAGTTAGTCCAGATTCAGATGTGCTGTAAGTGTAAAGTACATGCCAGATTTCAGAGACTTCAACCATAAAAATGAGTGTAAGCCAGACGCGGTGGTTCATGCCTGTAATCCCAACCCTTTTGGAGGCAGAGGCGAGAGGATTGCCTGAGCTCAGGAGTTCAAGTCCAGTTTAAGCAACATAGTGAACCGTGTCTCTAAAATAAAAATAAAAAAAAAAAATTAGCCAGGCATGGTGGCGCATGCCTGTGGTTCCAGCTACTTGGAAGGCTGAGGTGGAAGGATTGCCTGAGCCCACAGATCAAGGCTGCAGCGGCTGTGAGCGTGCCACTGCACTCCAGCCTGGGCAACAGCGTGAGACTCCGACTCAAAAAACAAACAAGCAAAAGAATGTTTTGATACTTTATATTGGTTACATGTTTAAATGATTATATCATGGATAAATTGGGTTAAAAACATACATAAAAGTTAATCTTGCCTGTTTCTTTTACTTTTAAAAAATGGCTGTTAGAAAATTTAGTATTACATATTTAGTTCAATTTATATTTCTATTAGACATAAATGACTTAAATGAAGAGACAAATTGTCATGGACAATCCTCCCACAACTTTATGTTTTGTAACTTTGGAATTCAAGTCCATGGTACAGAAAATATACCAGATGACATTATATCTATGGTCAATTTATCTCAACCCACTTAGCATATTTACTATCTATCTGTCACCCATCCAGAAATATAGAGGTGGAAAAGATGGAGCTTCTGCCGTTCATCTGTCTGGGGTAAGACAAGCATCCACTTAAGAGTAATTCAAGGCATGATAAACAAAACATCCTAAAGACTGGAAAAGTACCTTGTGGTTTCAAGAAAGGAAAAATGTAATTATTTTATTTAAGAATTTAAAGAGAATGCCATTTGAGATGGGTCATCCACTTAAGAGTAATTCAAGGCATGATAAACAAAACATCCTAAAGACTGGAAAAGTACCTTGTGGTTTCAAGAAAGGAAAAATGTAATTATTTTATTTAAGAATTTAAAGAGAATGCCATTTGAGATGGGCCTTGAAGAAGAGAATTTGCTTAGAGGAGGACCAGTCTAACCAAAGGAAATAGCTTAAGCAAAGGCTGAAGAGTATGAAAGAAAACATCGTTTAAATAAGAGTAAGTATTTCTGTTGACCCATAAAGAAAAACAGAAAACAAGTAGAAAAACACAGGTAACATTTGAATTGTGGAAGTCTTGAATGCTACAGTAGGAAAACATTTATCTTTAATTTGTTAGGCTATGGGGAGCCACTGAAGGCTTATAAATATGTATATATCAAAACTATAGTTTTGTAGAATTAGTATAAAAACAATGACATATGAATTAGAATTGGAAGAAACTAATTAGGACACTACAGTAGGCGTTTAGGGAAAAAGTAGTTAAATGATAAAATGAGGATAAAAGGAAGAAATGGCAGTAAGAGGTGTTTCCTGAGGCCTAAAACAGACACATTCTATGATAACTTTTCAATGTAGTGTGTATGTGTTTGTGGGTGTCCTGCAGTGACAATTTGCTTTTTGTTCTCCCTTCATCTTTAATGAAACTTTATTAAAATGTTAGTTTCACCTGGGTGCAGTGGCTCACACCTTAATCCCAGTAATTTGGAATGCAGAGGTGAGAGGATTGCTTGAGCCCACGGGGGCGAGACCAGCCTGGGCAACTTGTCAAGACCTCATCTCTACAATAAATCAAGAAAAATTAGCTGGTTGTGATGGTGCATGCCTGTAGTTCCAACTACTTGGAGGGCTGAGGTTGAAGGGTTGCCTGAGCAGGTGGCGGCTGTGAGTGTGCCACTGTGCTCCAACCTGGATGACAGAGTGAGACTCCAACTCAAAAAAAAATGTTGCCTTCTTTTGACCATTCTAAAATCCCCAAGAACTGTAGTTCTGTCCATGCTTATGTTACAGTTGTAAATGTTAATTCTAGCTCTGTTTTAAAATGTGTGTGCAAAAATTTACAAGGAAAATATTTTTTTAACTGATGACAGATAGTATTATGCTGTTTTCACCACTGTCTGATACATCCACATTATGTTCATATTTTCTAGCCAATTCAAATATTAGCAATGGAAAATAAAGGTAGTTGATATATATTCTTACTCTTAGGGGAATTCAGTGAATGTATTTAAATTTTTAGCAGTTGTTTTAGGAATGAGAAAAAGGATGTGCTTGTATTCCTGCCTTCTTTACCTGTGTTATTATTGATATCTCAAGATACCCTAAGCATTTCTCAAGAGAAATATAGTTATTTAAGCATGACATGTTTTATAAATACAAATATGGTAGTCAACTATTTTATTAATTCACAAACCATGTACTCAAACATAACTTTAAAAAGGGCCCTATTGCATTCTTTTATATTCATTTATTAAGTAGGAACAATATGCTCACACAGATCTCATTTGCATCATCCAAGAAATGTCGGAGCTGGCCCCTTCTAGTTGGAAGATTTCTAGAATTTAAAACCATTTCTCCTAAATACTTGTAGAAAAACCTTGAGATTTCTTTCTAGGGAGAAAAAAAAAAAAAAAACCACAAGAAAGAATCAAATTGCAGAAAGGGAACTTTCCTAAAGCAAAGTTGTAATGAAGAGTAGCAGTTTGATTCTTCCTTAAGGTGTATTTACATAGTCTGAGAGAAGTAAATTACCCATTTCAAACACTGAATCCTCACTCTATGTCGAGATTTTAGCTCTTTGCCCAAAGCAAAGTGTACGTTACAGTGAGTCCATAGAGAGTCTGTGTTTCTAAGTTAATTCCTATCTTATATTGAAAGATAGATAAAGTTTGAAACAACTTCCTCTGCCATTGAATTCCAATATGTTAATATGCAAACATTATTCATAATATTTCTATAGTGCTACTTTATAAATATCATATGACTTAGGGTAGTGAAATTACTCTCATACAGTATATTTACATATACATAGCTTGCTTTTCCCTTAAATACCAATCAACTTAGCATGGTATGAAAGAAATGACATTTTTAAAATTAATTTATAGCCAGGCTCGGTGGCTCAGCCTGTAATCCCGCGCCTTTGGGAGACTGAGGTGAGTGGATTGCCTGAACCCGCGGGTTCGAGACCCGCCTGGGCAGTGAGACCTCATCTCTACAATAAATCAAAAAAATCAGCCGGGTGTTCCGGCTACTTGGAAGGCTGAGGTGGAAGGATCGCCAGAGCCCAGCAGGTCGACTGCACTCCAGTCTGGGCGACAGAGTGAGACTCCAACTCAAAAAAAAAAATTAATTTATTTGTTTTTGAGACGGTCTTGGTCTGTCACCCAGGATGGAGTGCAGTGGCATGATCATAGCTCCTGGGCTCAAGCAATACTCTCACCTCAGCCTCTGAAATAGCTGGAACTACAGACACATGCCACCATGCCCAGCTGTGAGACATGATTTTTGAAGGTTAAAACATGCTCATTTATTTAAATCAGCAAGCATCTTTTGAATCCTAATATGCATTAACTATTGCTCTAGGTATTGAGTATACAGTGTACGTTTTCCTTAGCATGAGATCCTGGTTTGGATGCATCTTGGAAAACACCATCATCTTCTCCTTTGACTTAATCTTTATCAATTTCATCTGTCCATCTGGGTAAATGCACCTGAAATCTTTTACTCTAGTACAGGGATTTGGAAATTTAAATATAAAAATCACCTGCAGTTGAAGATGTGATTTCCTGAGCCTATTTTGAGAGATAATAACTTAAATCTTGAGGTAGGGACCAGGGATGGACCTTATAACCATTTGCTCAAGAGAATCTAATCAGCAAGCTCATCTACATCTCTATTCCTCAGTTTCACTCTGGGTATTTACAGCCAAAGTATTCTAAGAACTACTTATAAAATTTATAGATGATTTCTTCTTGGAAAAAAATGAACAAAAACAAACAAAATCTGAATATAATCAAATTTCTGAATGAAATTTTGTTTCACTATTTGGTTGAAATGTGACAATCTATTATTAGAAAATTAACTGAGGGTTGGGATTCCAGTGATCAGCTCTAGTCAGTTATTAAAAAGGTAGTTAAAAGGATTTATTTTATGTGCCATGTTAACCATAATTAAAATGAACAAATATAGCTTGAGCATTCAGTCAAGAGACTGAGAAATCTATAGCATCAGTTAAAAACAACTCTTTTGATAGTGGCACAATAATACAGTTGATTACCTTAGTTCTCAAGATACTATAAATATTTTAAATATACAAAATTTTCTGGAAAGATTCTAAATCAAAATTTTACATAACTTTTTTGGGGAGAGTTTGTATGCCAGGTGTGAACTTAATACGAGTACATGTGGATAAGTTGTTGTTTTGTCACAGAACCTTTCCCTGCCATTAGACAGGCCACAGGAAATGATATTTTGTTGGTGAGTTGCTAACTGGATATTCATGAACTAAGGTGCCCTACTAACTATTTAGTCAATTGTTGTGTCAACTAGGTGCTATGTATTTATTATCACTTTGCTAGCTTCTGCTGATGAAGATTACAAGAAAAGACAAATAAGAAAAAAAAATAAGAAGCCCTCATATAAGTCAGCTTTCATAGCAAAATGTTTGGGTAACCTAGGGAGAAATATGTTTTGTTGCAACATCTAAAGAAAACAGCAATGCAATACTTTATTCTGTGTGATTTACAGTATAAAATGGATATCTATCAGGCTATGTATCTTTCCTTTCCTTTTCTTTTTGGAAATACCCTTATATATTCAAATGCAAACCTTGTGAGTCAAGAGATCAAAATGAAAGTTAAATGGCAAAAGGGGAAAAGTGGCATGGTATATAGTATTACTTACCATAAGAAGACAAAATTGGCTGGGTGCAGTGGCTCACACCTGTAATCACAGTACTCTGGGAGGTCAAGTCAGTAGGATAGCTTGAGGCTAGGAGTTCAAGTCCAGTCTGGACAACATAGTGAGACCTCATCTTTATATAAAAAATATAGCCGAGTGTGGTGGTGTGTGCCTGTAGTTCCTGCTGTTTGGGAGGCTGAGGCAGGAAGATCACTTGAGCCCAGAAGGCTACAGTGAGCTATGATTTGCCACTACACTCCAGCCTGAACAACAGAGTAAGACCTTCTTTCAAAAAAGAAAAAAAGAAAAGAGAAAAAGAGAGAGAGAAAGAGAAAGTTGGAGAACTGAAAGTTGCCACATTTGAATTCAAGAAAGAAATTTCCTACAAGTAAGAATGCTGTAGAATTGTGAGATGTACTTGAAATTAATTGGAGATAGAAATAATCTATTACTATGAAGATAGAGGATTAAGAAGGAATGATTTAGGTGCCTTCTGTTTACTGATGGGAAAGAGTAGGTTAAATAAATTCACAAGGCTCTTAAGATCTCTGTGTTTTTTTGCCATTTTTTGTTTCTATTCAGTGGTGATCAGACCAGCATAGTTGTGACTGATTTTAAGAAATAATTTCATTGTCAGTATCTGTCAGAAGTACATCCAGGAGGTCAAGTTTGTAGTCCAGATTTTAGTAGGAGAGCAGTAAAACATCAGTTAGCAATGAACTTTTCTTCTCTGTCTCCTTATTTCACACACAAGGAAGCTGAGGCTGGGGTAGGTGATCTCCTACCACTATTTGACTTTGAGAATAGGTGGCATATGGGGAGCTAGAAGCAAAATTCAGGAACTCTCTGGCTAATTT
This sequence comes from Carlito syrichta, assembly GCF_000164805.1. Classification (NCBI taxonomy): domain Eukaryota; kingdom Metazoa; phylum Chordata; class Mammalia; order Primates; family Tarsiidae; genus Carlito; species Carlito syrichta. Next base: position 766,659 of record NW_007253184.1, read on the forward strand.
TCTTTCCCTCTGTGTGCTGTCTATTGTGATGTCACAAATCATATAAAGAGGATATTAATGTTCTTTTTGCTTTCACATATTCCCAAACACTCAAATTGTGAAAAGAATATTTTACTCTAGTGAAGAAAATTGTTCTGTCACCAAGAAAAAAAGATTCCTCTTTCTACACAAATATTTCCTTGCCAAAAACTAATTGCCTAGCATAAAATTGTTGCACTTTTTTTCCAAGCATTAGTAAAATCAATTCTCCCCACAATAATACTGCTCAGCCATTGTGTCTGTTAGCACTCTGCAGAACTGAAATCTAAAGCTGTCACCACACACAAGGGTTTATAAAACTTGGCCACGTTTATTAATTTTAGGATTGATTTTTCAGTTTGTGAGCTCTTGAGGCATTGTGCTTCTCCTGTGTTCCCCTCCTGTAACCCAACATTTAGATAGAAGGTGGGCGGATGTTAGTGCCACCTCAGTAACACTTAGGGAAAGGGAAAGGAAACGAGGTGTCTTTGTTCATTTCTTCAGAACATTATTAAACACTTAGTTGTGTCAGACTTTGGGAGGTACCAGGACTGTGAAGGCATGTAATTGACAGAACTTACCTCACTGAAAGTGAGAGAGTGTACTGGACATTGGTTTTAAAATTCAGAATGGTAAATACTTAGCAAAGGCGAACACAAGACGCACGAACTGGATTGAGGAATACAAAGGAGTTAGTAAGAAAAAGGTGTGTGTGTCTGTGTGTGTGAGTGTGTACGAGAGAGGGAAAAATTCTGTCAGATTTAAGTCCTAAGAAAAGACGTTGGGAGAAGAAATCTGTAACTCCGTGTCAGATGTAAAACTTCTTGGTAACTAATTGGTCTCTATTCATGGTATACTGCTACATTAATTATCACAAATCAAACTACCTCACCTAATAAAGTGTATCAAGGAATTCAAAATCAAGTCTTTCAGTAGACAAAATAAAAATCCCTTTAAATAGTGCATTCAAAAGATTAAAGTTTTGATGTTTGAGGATTTTCTTTATAGATATCTATTCATCAGCACATATTCACTAAGCACTGGTTTGAGCACTTTGTCAGAACTGGAGAAGAGAGAGGAATAAGTTGTCACCACCACTACAGAAAGTGTTCAATCTAGTTAAGAAGATAAGGTTGGCACCTACTGACTAAGAATGTGCACCAATATAATGTCCAAACTGAAATGAAGTCTGCGAGGGTGGTTGCATAGCATCTTTTGGCAAAAATGCATCTGAGATCATCTTTCATTCCTATTTAAATATTTATGTAAATGTGCAGTTACACTTATAACCTGATTTTCATTCAGAGAAAAAAAGAGATCATCCAGAATCTCCACTCATGTAAAGCATTTCTGATTCTGTAATGAAGAAGTCCATACCACCTACCTCCAGTCAGAATGACCATTATCAATAACTCAAAAAATAACAGATGCTGAAGAGGATCTGGTGAAAAGGAAACACTTCTACACTGTTGGCGAGAGTATAAACTAGTGCAGCCTCTGTGGAAATTAGTGTGGCACAATTCCTAAAAGCTCTAAAAATCGACCTTCCATATGACCCTGCAATCCCCCTACTGGGAATATACCCTGAAGAACTCAAATTACTCTATAAAAAAGATACCTGCACACTATGTTTATCACAGCATTGTTCACAATAGCAAGATCATGGAACCAACCATGCTGTCCATCAAAAGAGGACTGAATTTTAAAAATGTGGTACGCATATGCATGATGAAATATTACACAGCCATAAAAAAAGAACAAAACCAGCTGGGCTTGGTGGCTCAGCCTGTAATCCTGCGCCTTTGGGAGGCTGAGGTGAATGG
>NW_007253184.1:768793-771352 GCF_000164805.1 Carlito syrichta
CAAAAAAAAAAAAAAAAAAAGAACAAAACCATGAATTTTGCAGCAACCTGGATGGAATTAGAGTTTATAGTACTGAGTGATCTTTCACAGAAACAAAGATCTGAGTATCACATGTTCTCACTCATAAGTGGACCTTGAACAACTATCATAATACTGTAAGAAAAGGATTGACAGTGGCGAGAAACTATGGGGGGACAGGGAGGGGAAGGGAGGTGGCATTAACGGTAGTCAATATCTGTCTGGGGATGGGGGGGACACCTCATCAACAAGGGTACCTACACAATGCATATTTGTATACCTAACCCTTAACTGTACCCTGCAATTTTAAAATAAAAAATAAAAAAAGACACTGACACTTTTATGTTCATCATAGCACAATTCACAATTGCAAAGATGTAGATTCAACCTAAATGTCTATCAACTGCCCAGTGCAAAATGAAAAAAAGAAGTCCAACAATTAACTATATCCAGAAAATTGTATTAGACTGCATTGCATTGGTTTAGGCACATGCTTTCATTCCACACTTAACAGCTCTTTTTAAGACCATAAGCAAATTAAAAAAACAGCAACTCAACAACCTCTGTCCCACCTATTGGGGGAAAAAAACACATTCTAATGTAATTTCTAATTTGCCTTGCTATTTTTAATTAGTATAGCATGACCTGCTGGACTACCAGGAAGCTCATCTGAAAAGAACCATATTTCTGTAGTAGCAGGCTCTTGGGAAAGGACACAAACTGAGAAAAATTGAAAAGAGACTTTCTCTCATTTGATTGAAGATTAGAGATGAAATAAATAAGGTTTGAGAAAATCAAAAGAGGCTGCCCTTTTCTCTATTCAGAATTGCTGAAAAGATTGAATGATAAGATGAAACTGAAATAAAGCCGTCAGACCATTGCCTTCAAATGGTTTGCAGAGTTGCTGCCATTAAAAGAAACGTATGTTTGCTTTTGCCACAATGCACAAGTGGGACCTACTAGTGTTCTCCTTGTTTCTGAGTGTTCAGTTTCAGTTATTACACTAGAAGTTGGAATCTTTGAAAGCGAGATTGTGTGCTTTACCATTGATTGTGATGACTTCATAACTCACATCTACTTACTCTATCATAGTCCCATGATCAATATTTGCCTATTGATGAAGTTGGTGAGACGCTCATCTCCTACCTGCCGTGCTTATTGATCAGGATTCTATGAGAAGATTCCACGGCCTTTGTCCACCTCTAGGACTAGCCCCAAACAATAGACATTGTATATTCACAAATAGATCCAGAGTTCCTCTCATTATCTTTCCCACCCCAAGTTTTAGTCTAAATATAAATTCTTGGCTAATCTGTATATATTCTGGGGCTCACCATCATTGTTTTTCTTGTAAAAAGTAGCCTTTTTTTTTTTTTTACCTTGACTAATGTTCAAATATTATATTAAATCTCATCAAGGAAACACACAGAGTGTTTCTTATGATCTTCACAAGTATTGACAAGTAAATGACAAATTGTTAGAGCTTCCAGTTTTGAATACAGCTACTTGAAATGGGGGCAATTCTTTCTCTACTAAAGTGTGATCATTTTGCTCCTCTTTTAAGCCTTTCCAAATTTAAGTCATCACTATCAACATAAAAGACAGGTTTTGAATTCAACATTATGCACATTCAGATGAGCAGATAGTGCTTTTGCTTTTTCAGAAAATCACTGTTTTGGCTTAACAGAGTCTGAGAATAATCTAAGCAAAAGAATGTCACAATTTCATTTACAAATATACACAATTTCCAGAGAGCATATCAGGCAGTTGAGGTTTCTTCTAAAGTAGTTTATCCTATTTTGTGTTTGTAGTATCACTAAAGCATCAAGCCTATACACAGTACTTTGAAACCTATCGAAAATACATTTCTCATTTATAGGGTAGATTGTCTTAAAGATCAATGAAAAATTAACCTAATATTAAGCTCTAATTAATAACTGGTTGTTGGCTATTACTCATTTGCTTCCTTATGTCTTAGGGGAGATCAATTACAATTAAGTTTGCATCAAAGTGGTAAGGTGGGAACTGGAATTAAGAATGACCAGACAGAACTGGGCTAGAAAACTAACCCAGCTATAGAGTGATCTCTGAGAAAGAGGCTGGTTCTCCAGATTTAAATGGTCCAAAGAGATAGTGCAAACTTGGACTTTGGGGATTTTGGCATGGTTAGGTCATTGCTTCGCAAATTTCAGTGTCGATATCAATCTCCAATGGGTTGTATTAAAATGCAGACATAATTCCATAGGGTATTAGTTTTCTGCAGCTGCTATAACAAATTGCCACAATCTGGGCTGCTTAACATATCAGAAAGCTATTCTCTTACAGTTCTTGAGGTCACAAATTCATTGTCAGTGTCAGTGGATTGAAATCAACATGTTATCAGGGCTAAAATTTCTCTGGAGGCTCAAGGGGAAGAATTCATTCTTAGCCTTTTCAGCTTTTGTTGGCTGCCAGCATGCCTTTGCTTGGAACTGCATCATTCCCATCTCTGTATTCATCTTCACACTGCGCTCTCCTCTTTTTTTTTTTTTTTTTTTTTTT
>NW_007253184.1:771414-791657 GCF_000164805.1 Carlito syrichta
TTGGAGTCTCACTCTGTCACCCAGACTGGAGTGCAGTGGCCGCTCCCGGCCACCGCAGCCTCGACCTGATGGGCTCTGGTGATCCTTCCGCCTCAGCTTTCCAAGTAGTTGAAAGTACAGGCGCGCTCTACCATGCCCGGCTAATTTTATTTTTTTGATTTAGTATAGAGATGAGGTCTCGCCAAGTTGCCCAGGTGGATCTCAAACCCGCGGGCTCAGGCAATCCACTCACCTCAGCCTCCCAAAGGCACGGGATTACAGGCTGAGCCACCAAGCCTGGCTTCCTCTCCTATATGTATAATATCCCTCTGCCTCTCTTTTATAATAAGCCATGTGACTGAGTTTTGGATCCATCCAGATTATCTAGTGTACTTTCAAAATCCTTAATTAAATCCGTAAAAGGTAACATTCACAATTTCCAGGAATTATGACCTGGCTATATCTTAGGGATCATTTTTGGCCTACCACAGTGGGTCTGGCATAGGTTTAAGATTATATATTTCTAACAATTGTCTAGATAATGTTGGTACTGCTGGTCTGTGGCTAACACTCTGTTTAGTAAATGGCTAGAGTATGATTCTCTAGTGTTCTGCATAATCTATCTAGAAGTGCAGAATTGCACTTCTCACTTTATATAGATTCATATAGTAGTAAGGGACATAGCACAGGATGCAGTTTTTAGATGGAAGAACCAAGAATTAGAATTGTTATTTGGAAACCATGACCCCTTTTGGAGTATCAGGCTGGAGTCTTACTTCCAGAGGCAGATGGAAGTATAAGTCAGGAATGAAGGCAGAAGCTCTGTTATATAAAGGAAGCAGACAGGCAACTCAGTGGGCAGATAGAGGCCTGAATACTAAGTTTATGCCAACAAGTCTAATGCCATATTCCACAAGCTGGTTTACCTCAGCCTTCTGCCAATCATGGCCAGGACTGATTATGAAACTAACTAATGTTGAGCTGCTGATTAAGTATATTTGGGTTAGGGCTCTGAAATCTCCATTTTTTAGCAGACATCTTAAATTATTCAAAGGCAGGTGGAACTGTCTTTGAAAAATATTATTCTATATGGTGAAGGTATCAGTTTCCACCAGTTTATTTAGATTTATTTAGATTTGGGTTAGACAAGGTAGTATTTCATGTTGCCAGGAAAATATGGCACCAAAAAGATGGCAGTTTCATTACTAAAAAATCTGTTAAGTCTAAGACTTTTGAATATGTTCCTCAGGTAGCTATAAAGTCTACAAACTGTTGAATATACATAATAAATATTTGGTTAATATTACATCACAATACATGTTATAGTCAGTATGTTGTCCCATATTACCATGGCATGGCAGAGTGCAAAATAACAAAGAATGTGGTGTATTAGCAGTACATTTCCATCCATCTTTGCACATATATCTGTGGAATGTTGTGTCCGATGACATGTTCCTCAAATTTCTCTAAATAGACTTTTTTCCTTTAGCCTAACATATACTGCCACTGAACATGTAGCCATTTGAACACCACTGTGGCCTAGTAGGGGTGATGTGCCTTGTTGTTGGAACTACTCAGATGATTTTCTTTAGCCCATAAAATGATCAAACATTGTTTGTTTTAGACTTTAATGACTATAGGACTGCTTTGGCCTCTACTATACTTAACCAAAAGAGCATGGGCTGTGGAGTTATAGAACTTGGAATGAAAAAAAAAATGAAAAATTTGGGTAATTTTATTTAAATTATTTAATTTTATTTAATTTTTATTTAATTATTTAAAATTATTTAATTTTATTTAATGAGTTAGTGCTCCTGGATGTGTGGTAATGGAAACCCATAGATCCCAGAGACCCCGTTGGTGATCTACATTAATTCTGACAAGTTGGTTTTCATAATGGATTTGGATCATTTTACTTTGTTTGATTTCAGCTCAGTCATCACTTCTCCAGGTAAACCTTTAATAGCCAAAACAATTCTCAGCAAAAGAAACAAAGCAGGAAGTATCACACTTCTAGACATTATTGTATTTTTATTTTTATTTATTTATTTATTTTTGAGTTGGAGTCTCACTCAGTCGCCCAGACTGGAGTGCAGTGGCCGCTCCCGGCCACAGCAGCCTTGACCTGCTGGGCTCTGGTGATCCTTCTGCCTCAGCCTTCCAGTAGCCAGAACTACAGGCGCACGCTACCACGCCCGGCTGATTTTTTGATTTATTGTAGAGATGAGGTCTCGTTGCCCAGGCGGGTCTCGAACCTGCGGGCTCAGGCAATTCACTCACCTCAGCCTCCCAAAGGCGCGGGATTACAGGCTGAGCCACCGAGCCTGGCTCACTTCTAGACTTTAAACTTTGTTATAAGGCTACAATAAGCAAAACAGCCTGGTATTTGTACAAGAACAGGCACATAGACTAATGAAACAGGATGGAGATTCCAGAAGCAAAACCTCAGTTTCTCAACCAACTCATCTTCGACAAAGCCTCCACCACCAACCACTGGGGAGAGAACCTATTCAGTAAATGGTGCTGGGAAAACTGACTGACCACATGCAGAAGATTAAAACAAGACCCCTACCTATCAGCATACACAAAAATCAACTCTAAAGACCTAAACATAAAACCTCAAATTATAAGAACCTTAGAAAATACAGGAGAGACCCTTATGGATATTGGAACTGGCAACTAATTCCTGATCAGAATCCTAAAAGCCCATGCCATACGAAATATGATAGATAAGTGGGACCTCATCAAACTGAAAGTTTTTGCAAAGCAAAATAAACCATCAAGAGAATGGGGAGACAGCCCACAGAATGGGAAAAAAATATTGACCAACTGTATATCTACAAGGCCCAACATCTAGGATCTGCAGGGAACTTAAATGTGCCAAAAAGAAAAAGAAAAAAAACAGCCCTATTAAAAAGTGGGCAAAAGATATGAATAGACACTTTTCAAAAGAAGACATACAAGCAGCCAACAGATAAATGAAAAATTTCTCAGTCTCACTAATCATCAAAGTAATGCAAATTAAAGCTACACTGAGATACCACCTAACTCCAGTCAGGATGGCCACTATCAATAACTCAGAAAACAACAGATGCTCGAGAGGACATGGTGAAAAGGGAAAACTTCTACATTGTTGGTGGGAGAGTAATCTAGCACAACCTCTGTGGAAAACAGTATGGCAATTCCGAAAAGATGTAAAACTTGACCTTCCATACAACCCAGCAATCCCCTTTCTAGGAATATACCAGAAGGAACTCAAATCATTCTATGAAAAAGATACCTGTACATACATGCTTACTGCAGCATTATTCACAAAAGCAAAAACATGAAACCAACTGTTCTGCCCATCAAAAGTGAACTGGATTTTAAAAATATGGTACATGATGGAATATTACACAGCCAGAAAGAAGGACAAAATTATGAACTTCACAGCAACTTGGACGGATTTAGAGTCTATAATACTTGACAACTTTGTGGCTACTCCATTTCTCAAGGACCCATTTATTTAATTTCTATCAGGAATAGTATTAGCAATGTGAGGGAATGATCTGTTTTGATTAACAAATGAAATTTTTGTGTAATCCCAGTACTTTGGGAGGCCAAGGTAGGAGAATTCCTTGAGCCCCAGAGTTTGAGAACAGTCTGGGCAGCAAAGTGAGACCTCATCTCTACAGAAAGTCAAAAAATTAACTGAGCATGGTGGTGCATACCTATAGCCCCAGCTACTTGGAAGGATAAAGCAGAAGGATCGCCTGACCTGAGCCCAGGAAGTCAAAGCTGAGGTAAGCTATGATCATGATAATGCACCTCAGCCTGGGTGTCAGAGTGAGACCTGACTCAAAAAAAACCCAAACAAAAACATGCTATATTCTGCCTAATTCCTTGGCATTTCTTTATAACTCTGTTTTTAAATGGCATTAAATGAGACTTCTGGTTGGTGGGTTGTCCAATTGTCTGTTTTTCCAAGGAAAAAGAGTGACAGAAAAATTCACTATTTACTTTTCAGAAGCTTTCCATAGAGACTTTTGCCAATTCTATCAGGACCCTGCAGCAAGAAAATCAATATTGGATACATGAGAAGGTATAAGGGTCTGCAGCAGTATGTGTGAACTTCCAGAAAGTAATACAAATGTGAGAATTGTGCTGGAAAACAAAAATGGGAAATATATACATTACTTATATAAACCCAATGAATCGCTCTGACATTCCTCAAAAGAATAGTATTTTACAGAAAACCAGTGAGAAACTAATAGAAATAGGCATTTAAAAAGTAGATTCCTCCAAAAATTGCTTTGAAAAATTATGTAGCTGTATGGTAGAAAAATGGTAAGATAAATTTGATGAAAAGGGCTAGAAGATACATCTCTAAATCCTCAATAGCCACATGTCATGATAATAATAACTTGAATTGATTTAATCTCTAAAAACTTAAGTTTTTAACTGAAGTAGCTGCGTAGGCCTTAAATCAGAAAAGCTAGCATTGGTCACTTATTGTCTTCTTTGGATCAGGCACCTGGTAGCCTCCAAGGATACAAAAATAGTTTCTTCTTTCAAGGAGCTTACCATCTGGAGTTTCCATCTACCAGCATCTAGAAACTAAACTAAAAACTCCCTGTGGTAGGAAACTGCATCTTCATTCTTCTGTTCTTATCACCTTGCCCACAAGTTTTATTAGATTAATCACTTAGTGAAATTGATCAAATGTATTCTTGTTTTATTTTAACTTACTAGGTTTTAGCAAAACATTTAATGGGTCTGGACCATATGACATTTCATCTAAGTGGAGCATTCATTGCTCGATAGCACTTGAATGATATTCATGTCTACAAATAAAGATTGAGGAAAATTTTGGTAGTTGACTGAAAAGAGAGGTGGAGGTTTGAAATTGTGTGTGTGTGTAAACACATATATAGAGAGAGAGAGAAAGAGAGAGAGAGAGAGAATTGGTATCTCACTTCGTCGCCCAGGCTAGAGTGCAGTGACACGCTCACAGCCACCCCAGCATCGGCCTTCTGCACTCCAGCTATCCTTCTGACTCAGCTCTCCCAGTAGCCAGAACTATAGGTGCATGCTACCTCGCCCGGCTGATTTTTTGATTTTTTGTAGACGCGCGGTCTCGCCAAGTTGCCCAGGCTGGTCTCAAACCTGAGGGCTCAGGCAATCCACTCACCTAGGTCTCCCAAAGTGCTGGGATGACATGCTGAGCCACTGAGCCCCGCCAATTTTTTTTCCAAATAAAATCTTAGGATGAATGAGAAACAACTGTGAAAATTGAAACAGATTAGAGGAATGGGCCACTGTAAATTTTCCTCTTTTGTATGTGCAGAGGGAAACATGGACACCTGTGAGTGTGCTATTGAAACGAGGAAGAAGAGGGTTTCTAAGAGATAAAAACCATCATGTTTCAGAGTTGTTTAGAGCTGAAGTACAAAATGATTAATCTGGGATCATAAGCTGGGTAGAGCTAGGTCCAGAGATATAAAGGAATTTGGATGATTTGCCCTAAAAGAGTATGATTAACTCACTAGTTTACTTTTTTTCCACTTTTGTTGAATTTCCATGCATTTCAGGATAGTACGTGTAAAACAAAGGTATTAATCAGGAGTGATTTGGCTGTACTCCTCTCCCTCCAACAAGCATTTGGCAATGTCTCGAGACATTTTTTGTTGACTCGCCTGGGGATGTGTGTTATTTGGATCTGGTAGTGCTACTAAATATCCTGCAATGTACAGGACAAACTTTCACAACACAACCAATGGATCCAAAATGTCAGTATTGTAGTGCCCAAGATGAAAAACCCTGTTCTAGACCTATTCTCCCTAAATTTTTCCAGACAACCCTATTTGACTACTTTTTTCTCTGCTTCTAATTTAATATTTTTCATCATTCACAAGAGATAAAATTATCAGTATTGATGAACTCATTTTGTCTTTATGATTATTATCAGGCATTAAAAACTGTATCTTTCCTGGTTGCCACTGCAGTGGAGTGGTTTTTAAAAGTGTCATCTGAGAAAACGTTTTATTCTAATGAAAGAGAGAACACAAGTCCTGATTAAAACAAGAAAAAAATTAAACCTCTGGGCTCTAAAGATATATTTTTATATCAGTCTCTTACCATTATAACCTTCTGGCTATTTTAATGCAAACTTGTTTCTGTAAAGCCATATTTTGGTTGCTATAACAACTTGATGTAGCTCTTGATGAGCTCTTCTTGCCTTAATGTTGCTTTTTTAAAAGTTGGGGTTGCTATGGCTACAAAATGCTGTTTTATTTTCAGCGAGCTTTTCCCTTTTTATAATTTTGCTTTCAAAATATGTATGTGTACACGCATGCATATGTGTACTTCTACTTGCATGCCTTATAGAAGTCTAGAGTATAGTAAAACCAAGCTCTAAAATCTCCAGAAGATAGTGGTTGATTTATTTAGGTGTGTGCTATGATTCTTAAACTGATTTTCATAATGGTGGATGAACTCATACTTGAGCTGGTTGTTTTTCTTTTTCAAATTAAATAACTGTTTAATGACAGGCTTTCCTTCGTTTCTTGATTTACTTATCTTTTCTTCCATGTCTTAACTGCTTCCTGTTTCTGAGGATTTATACCTCTGCCTTGGATGGGTCATTTGTATTCTAAAAATGTGAAAGCATGTGTGTCTTAATATGCTCATAATTATGGATAGACTCCATTTGACAACATGGCTGTTTATGGCCTTCTTGATATCACAGATAATAACAAGATTCCCATGCCTAAGACTTTCATTCAAATGTTGAAGAACCATAAAGCTGGAAGATGAGGCATTTATGATCTGTTATTAACTCTGTCATCACAATCAGCTATATGAGCATCTGCAAACCACTTTTCTCTCTGGAGGATAGTTGCTGCCCAATAGAAATAAAATTCAGCTACATATAACTTTTAAAATTTTCTAGTAACCAAGTTTAAAAGTAAAAAAAGATGAAATTAACTTTAATAATATATTATCTCATCCAAAATATTATCATTTCAATTGCAAAATAATTATGCTGAGTAAAAGAGGCCAGAACTTTGGGAATAATGGGGCATACTGTATGGTTACTTTCATAGAAAACTTCAGAAAATATGAAGTAATACACAGTGACAGAGGCCAGACAGAGGCCAGAACAGTAAGTGATCACTTACTTAAAGATGGGGAGGGGAGGGGAGAGAGAGGGGAACGGGCAAACGACATAAAGAAACATTCTGGGGCATGGATATGTTCATCACCTTGATTGTGGTGATGGTTTCACAAATACATTTATATACCAAAATTTATCAAATGATACCCTTTAAATGTGCACTTTTTGGTATATTGCTTATACCTCAATAAAACTACTTAAAAAAAACAGAAAAAAACAAAATAGTATCATTTCAACATGTAATCAATATTTTTAAACTAATGAGACTTTTAAAAACTTTTTCTGTTAAATCTTGGTAATCCTATGGGTATTTTACAGTTACAGCACATCTCAACTTCAGATGAGCCGTCTTTCAAATGTTACCATATTGGACACACTGAGTTTCAGATCTTAGTCAAACTCGTTCATACAACAGAATTTCTAATTTGTTGTTCACTTACTAGATTTCAGGCCCTTTTAAAGTCTTAGAAATACATAGATGATTAGGAAGACTCTTTCTTGGTTCATTAGAGAAGGAGGAGGAAGGAGGATAAAGGAAAGAAGAGGAGTAGAGGCAGGAGGAGGAAGAGGAAGAATGAGTAGGGAGAATGAGTAAAAAAGAAGGGAAGGAGGGAAAGAGGAGTGAAGGAGGGGTGGAAGAAGGAAGAATGAAAGATACAGATTTTCAGCCATTATGTACTATCATAATCTAATGTTATTTTATTTTAATTGATATTGGAGTAAATGTTATTTTATTTTAATTGATATTGGAATAAATGTTATTTTATTTTAATTGATATTGGAGTAAACTTGCCATTTTGCTCTACTTTAGTATTGTTTATGGTTGTATCCCCAACTTCTTGAGGAATGTTGGGGACATATTAAGTGCTCCACACATATTTATTGAGTGAATAAGTGACTCTCCTTCTCTACCAAAATATGTGATTGGATCGAAGACTAAGTAATTATTATTGTCAAGAGATGAAACCATTTGAGAAATAAAACAACATAAATATTTTAGGAAAATGAAGACTGACTAAAGATTTAAAATGAGGGACTATCATGTACAAGGTAGTTATGTTTTCTCTGTATGCTGTTTTTCTTGCTGTTTGAAGATTTTTGTCAGTAAGTAAGGAAAAGCACACGAGTGCCTTAAATTGTTTTGGTCCCACACTGCAGGTGATGTTGCCAGGACATCATTGATGTGTCCAGATTCCTTATCACATTTCTGCTTCTTTATCCCTTTCCTGCCTCTTCTTATTTGGAAGAAGCCAAATCAAAGTGACCATGTGACTCTTTTAGCCTGCTCGGTAAAGGAAGTTTCTGTTTTCTTTTTAACTCTGTGTCATTTTTTATCACCATTATTTTAGAAATAAAGTGGCTTATTGAAAAAAAAATTTTAGGCTGAGCCATTTTTCCTGGAATGCAGGGATTTGGATGATCTAATCTGATTTGGAAATAAGAGAAATAAGAAACAGTGTTACAACTTGAGCAGATTTCCTAATCAGGTTGTAGATGGAAATCTGAATTGTGAATTACAATGTTTGATGCTGACAGCTAGCTCTTCACATCATAAAACATCTCAACTAGCCCCCATCATTTGTCACAGATTTCTTCTAACCGCTCCTCAGTAATGCAACATAATGCCTGGCATTTTATATCTCATGTCCCTTCAGCCCTTGTAAATTGGAATTATATTCAACACATTTCACTTTCAGTTTAAAATGTAAGGTGATTTTGGAATCCTTGTTACAGTTAGAGTTTCACAATGGGCAATCATTCTACATTAGCCTGAGGGGTTTGCTCAACACAAGTATTAGAATATATTTGAGCAACCTTAGGTATCTATGATCATATCATATCTGTGTAAAATGGTAAATGGAGCTATTGCTACCTCAAGGGTATTTGTTTACATGGAGCCCTAGACTATGTAGGCTAATGCTTGGTACTGAAATAAATGACTCAGAAATCCTTCAAGTTATTCAACACAACTTCATGTTTACCTGTAGACACTGTGAATTATTCATTCTCTTTTATTCTGTGTCACTTTGGATATATATAATATATTTTTTTGATGATTTTAATTTTTACTGGAAAATAGGAAAGAATGAGGAATAATTAAGTTAATTTTTCTATCACTACTTGACACTAGTTAAAACTTTGTAATAGTGTAGATTATATTTATAATTGTTTACATTCTTTTTCCCGGGTATAATTTTTTAAACATGGATCTTCTTAAACAATATATATACTTAATAGGCTTTTTTGAAACTCTTGGGCTGAAAGAACCTCAGCCCAAGACTATAAGACCCACTAGAAACATGAAATTTTTGAGATGGAACAAGACTGTGAAATCAACTAGTTTTTTTCAAACATTTTCTCTGGTGAATTATTTACTCAAAATAAAGTATACCCCAAAGCTCAAAACATAAAGTACAGATTAAAGATCCAGGAGAAGGATGTGAGGGTGAAGAGGGTAGGGAAATTGCTATCATTTTCCTGGAATATTCAGAGTTCAGTTCCAAAGTCATAGGTCAACTTTAACTTTATTCATTAGCTAATGAGATACAAAATGATTTGATCCAGGTCAGGAAGCTCTGCCTGAAAGTCTGGTCAGATAGTTTTTCTGATTCATTCAGTCAACAAATAATGCGAGTGTCTATAATGTACCACACTCGTTAGTTATTAGAATTCTAAAGGTCAGCCAGGCTTGGTGGCTCAGCCTGTAATCCCGCACCTTGGGAGGCTGAGGTGAGTGGATTGCCCGAGCCCGCGGGTTCGAGACCCGCCTGGGCAATTTGGTGAGACCTCATCTCTACAGTAAAAATTTTAAAAAAATTAGCCGGGTGTGGTAGTGCTCACCTGCAATTCCAGCTACTTGGAAGGCTGAGGTGGAAGGACTGCCAGAGCCCACCAGGTGAAGGCTACAGTGACCGGGAGCAGCCACTGCACTCCAGTCGGGGCAATAGAGTGAGACTCCAACTCAAAAAAATAAAAACTAAAAATAAATAAAAAATAAAAAATAAAATAAAATAATAAAAAAAAGAATACTAAAGGTCTTGGGGTATAACCATGAACAAAAATAGAAAGACTTCATACACCCTATGATCTAGTACAAGAAGACAAAGGATACACTAGTCAATGTATATTACAGGTAATTTCAGATGATGACCAGAGACTGTGATGACATAGAGTGACATGAAGAGAAGGGGTAGAAGTCAAAGAAAGCCTCTTGAAGGAAGTAATATGGAGTACCTTTACCTCTGCTCTCTGTTGTCTTCATGAGAGCTATCCTCAATTACTAGCAAGGCTGTCGTGTTGGGATAGTACAGTGGAAAGAACACAACATTAGGAATCTCAAGGTCTGAGTGCTAGCCTCAGTTTTGTGTCCCCTATAAGACTTTTACATATTTTATTTTATATCTGTGAAATGGAAGACAGAATTCACAAAGATCTGGTCCTTATTTTTTTCAGCCTTCTCAACCATTCTCCTCCCTACCTCGCCACTTTCCTGAACATTATTTTTCATTAACACCAAATTCGTTTAATTTCTTAAGATGCCCCAAGCCTTTAAAAGGGCTGTGATTCTCTCAGCCTGGAGACATTATTTTTAAAATAATGTCTCAAGCCATTATTCCCATATGAAACTTTCTCTGATTGTTTCATATAGAGAAATAATTTTGTTTCACTTGTCTCATTTTTTAAATCATTTAAGATGTTTTAAAAAGTTGTTCTTTTAATCTTTTAAAATGTTGTGTTGGCCGGGCATGGTGGCTCATGCTCGTAATACCAGCACCTTGGGAGGTGGAGGCAAGAGGATTGCCTGAGATCAGGGGTTTGAGACCAGCCTGAGCAATATGGTGAGACCTGTCTCTATAATAAATCAAAAAATTAGTTGGGCATGGTGGTACACACCTGTAGATTCAGCTATTTGGAAGGCAGAGGTGGAAGCATCGCTTGAACCCACCAGGTTAAGGCTGCAGTGGCCATAAATATGCCACTGTACTTCAGGCTGGGCAACAGAGTGAGACTCCTACAGAAAGGAAGGAAGGAAGGAAGAAAGAAAGGAAGGAAGGAAACTAGATATAGTCTCCCTAACCCTGAACTGTACCCCACATCTTTAAAGTAAAAATAAATAAATAAAATTTAAAAAATAAAGTTTAGAATGCAAATCAAAGTATGTCTCTATGGTATTTTGTTTGAAAAAAATAAATGGTTTTTTAACAAACCAAGATCGAAGGAGATATTTTACTTTGGTAAAGCACATTCTTCTACTATAATTTCTTAAATGAGAGAATCCAAGGAGGTTCTTCTGAGTGTGTTCCCAGGGAAATAATTGTTCCTGGAATGAGATCCTATATTCAGAAAAGAGCGGTCTATAGAGAGTGGTTGTGGCTAAAACATAGTAGCTTAACTGCAAATTGGTAGGGAGTGGTAGGCTATCAGTGCTAATCTGCTGATGGCTAATTTTCTTGGTTGTTGTTGCACTCCCTTGCTGTAATTGAATGGACCCAGATTACCTTGGCTGGGAGGAGTATTGCAGCCCTCTGAAGAGAACCCTGGTGGGTATGGTATTTTCCTTTGTGTTTGCTAATGAAAAGCCCAATAATCCTGAAAGTGTTCTGAAACCAATTTTGCCACAGGCGTTCTATAGGATAGACTCTCACTGAGATGCTTTAGTAATAGGAGTTTCTGCTTCACTGATTTTGTGTGTGATACTTAAACAGCTTTTCCTTGTTTGTGGTTATGCATGAGAAGAGAGGCTGTTAATTTTTCTTGTCTTTGTAAGTTTGATCTAGAATAGGGCTGGGCAGACCTTTTCTGTAAAGGCCAGATAGTTAATATTTGAGACATTGTGGGCTAAAAGGCAAAGATATGCTGTAACTACTTATAAAATGAAAGGGGAATCTTGCTGTTTGCTTGGAAGCAATGGTCTCTCGGTAGCACATAGATGAGGAAAAAAGGAAAGTAGATGACAGTTCTCAATCAGCTAGCTCTTCAGGAGAACGGGAGTTGGGGGAACTCCAACATCCACAGACCATCACCATGTCTCTCATTCCCATGCCCTGTCCTACCTTTCTGGTCTTTTTCCGTATCTCTTATCTGGTAAATAATACTCCCTTTGAAGCCCGTAGAAGCAGCACCTAGGGGCCCTGAATGAGTTGGATACCTATCCCCTACCCATCAGGTAGAAAGATGAAGAAAAATAAGTGCCTACTATTCCCTGTTGAAATTAAAAGTATATTTGGCCTTGATGCAGGGCTAGCAGTGTGTATTGGTCTTTGAATTCTAGTCCATTATATTAATTGGGAAGAGGAGATGAGTGGAGAATTCCAAATCCATATAATTGATATATTTAAAAAAAAAAACAACACAAACTTTTGGAATCAATCCATTTGTATAATTAGTAACTATCATTAACGCTTCTTTGTATTGAGGCTTTTTAGCTGTTAAAACATCAATGATCTTTCCTTTCCTAAATAATGTTTTGTAGGGATTGCCTCAATTAATATACAAATTTAGACATGTTCTAACACTTTACTAAGAATATACTTTCAATTTGAGTTTTTCAAAATCCATCTCCACCCCCTATTTGCTATTCATTAAATGCTAGTTCTGATTGTATTTGAATGCTAATGTATAATAGCTTGGCCCAAATATGGCCTTGTGCTATACAACAATGTTTCTGTCAACAACAAACTTCATACACTGTGACTGTAATAGGTTTGTTGCCTGATGTGCATGACAAGTCAATACACTATGATACTGGGTTGCAGCAGAGAAAGAGGTTTAATCGTAGTGTCGACAAAGAGATAAGAAGAAACTGCAAATCCGTCTCCCCAAGGAGTTTGAGGCTGAGGTTTTTAAAAGTTTTTCAGTGGGTTGAGATCATAGATTAGTCAAAGAGTGCAGGGTGAAGTCACAGGACAAGAAATTGAATAAACTGTATTCTCTGTTGATTCAGTTCCTCTGTGAAGATGTTTAAATTTGTTGGTGTCAGCTGTTCTACTGGAATTCAGGTCTGCTTAAGCAATTTTTAAACAAAAGTCTTATGATTCTCATATCAGAAATCCTATAGGAACAATGGGGATGCAAATGACTTTCAGTTACAAAGAAGTGGGTCAAAGTGCAGCATGATTAATGCCTAGTGAGAACTGTATTTTTGTCCAAATTTATTGTTAACTCTGTGAGGATGGCTTCAATATGATGAAGGGTATTTAGGGTACTCTAAGATTATAATAGAGTTGACAATTTCCTGTTGCCTAGTGACATTTTGATGATCCTGATCCTGTGTAGGCCCAGTACCGTGGGTGTGTTTGTGTCTTTGATTTTAATTTAAAAAATTGAAAACCTGAAAAATAAAAATAACAAAAATAGGTAAAAAGCTTACACAATAAAGATATAAAGAAAACCCATTTTGGTATAACTGTACAATTCATTTGTGTTTTAAGCTAAGAGTTATTACAAAAGAGTCAAAAAGTTTTAAAAATTTCAAAGTTTATCAAGTTAAAAAGCTTTAACTTTAAAGCTAAGGTTACTTTATGACTGAATGACTAATTTTTAAAATAAATTTAGTGCAGCCTAAGTGTACGGTGTTTATAAAGTCTACAGTAGTGTGCCCAAGGCCTTCAAAATCACATGCCACTCATTCATTGACTCACGAGAGCAACATCTACCCCTGCAAGCTCCATTCATAAGTGCCTTATACAGATGTATCATTTTTATATTTTATACCATTAAAAAAAATTTTTGCTCCATTATGTTAGTACATTTTATAGGGTGTATGTGAGATTTTTGTATTGAATGTGTAATGATTTAGTCAGGGTATTTGAGGTATGTTACTCAAATATTTATTGTTTCTATGTGTTGGGTACATTTTCTCTTCTAGCGTTTTTAAAAGTACAATACACGATTGTTAACTACAGTCACCCTATTCATCTATCAAAGATTAGTACCTACTCCTATGCTTTTACTTCTCTTTATTCCTCCCTCACTCATACAACCTTTCCAGTCTCTGATATCTATCTTCCCACTCTCTACCTCCATGTGAGCAACTTTTTTAGTTTCCACAAAAAAATGAAAGCATGCAATATTTCATGTGCCTGGCTTATTTCACTTAGCATAATGAACTCCAGTGCCAACCGCAATGCTGCAAATGACAAGATTTTATTTTTTATGGCTGAATAGTATTCTATGTTGTATATATTCCACATTTTCTTTATCTATTCATCTATTGTCAGGTTGATTCCATATCTTTGCTATTGTAAATAGTGCTGCAATAAACATGGGAGTCCATGTATCTCTTTGATATATTGATTTATTTTTCTTTATTTTTTATTTTTTTAAGATAAATGTCCAGAAATGGAGATTACTGGATGGTGTGGTAGTACTGATTTTAGTTTTTTGAGAAATTTCCATATTGTTTTCCATAATGGCTACACTAATTTACAATCCCAATAACAGTATATAAGAGTTTATTTATCCACATCCTCACTAACATCTGTTGTCTTTGTTTCTTTAATAATAGTCATTCTAACTAATATTTTATTTCAAAGATGCAGGGTACAATTCAGGTTTAGGTATACAAATGGCCATTGTACAGGTAAAGTTTGGGCCTCCCTTTGGTCCCCGCTTTGCCTGGTTTGAGACCAGGTAACCTTATTGATGTTGTGTCCTCTGCCTCCAACCTGGCAGTATACCACTACTGCCAATATCTTTCTTATAATATTATGCATTTCCCTGGTGATTAGTGATGTTGAGCATCTTTTCATATACCTGTTGGCCTTTGTACATCTTCTTTTGATAAATGTCTATCTCTGTAGTTGTTTGAGTTCCTCGTGTATTCTGGATATTAGTCTTCAGTCAGATGAGTAGTTTACATATATTTTCTTCTAGTACTTTTATAATTTCAGGTGTTACATTTAAGGCTTCAATTCACCTTGACTGGATTTTTGTGCAGGGTGAGGATAGGGATGCAGTTTCATTCTTCTGCATATAATTATTACATTTTCCCTGAACCATTTATTAAAGAGAATGCCCCTTCCCCACTGTACATTCTTGATGGTTTTGTTGAAGGTCAGTTGGCTGTAAATATGTGGATTTATTTCTGGGTTCCCTTTATTTTGTTCCATTGTGTCTATTTTTCTACAAGTACTATGATGTTTTGGTTATTATATATGTATAGAGAGAGAGAGAGAGAGAGAGAGAGAGAGAGAGAGAGGAGAGAGAGTGAGAGAGAGTATGTGTCAGAGTCTCACTCTGTCACCTAGACTGGAATGCAATGTCATGATCATGGCTTACCATAGCCTCCCAAGTAGCTGGGACTACAGGCATGTACCACCATACCCAGCTAGTTTTTTTTATTGTTATTATTATTATTATTTTGTAGAGATGGAGTCTTGCTATGTTGCCCAGGCTGGTCTCAGACTCTTGACCTCAAGGAATCCTCCCACCTCAGCCCCGCAAAGTGATAGGATTACAGGCATGAATCACCACACCCAGGAGTTAGCTAGTGTGATTCCTCTAGCATTGTTCTTTTTGCTCAGGATTTCCTTAGCTATTCTGGTTCTTTCTTTGTTCTATAAAAATTTCAGGATTATTCTTATCTCTTTCTGTGAAAAGTGACATTAGTATTTTGATAGGGATTGCATTGAATCCATTGATTGCTTTGAGTAGTATGGTCTTTTTAACAATATTAATTCTTCTAACCCATTAGCATGGAATGCTTTCCATTTCTGATGTCAACTTCAGTTTTGCTTTGTTTTGTTTTTAAGTGTTTTGCAGTTTTTCTCATAGAGATCTTTTACCTCCTTGGTTAAATTTATTTCTAGGTATTCTATTTATTGATTTTCATAGCAATTATAAATGGGATTACCTTCTTGATTTCTTTTTTGGCTATTTCATTATTGGCATATAGAAATGCTACTGATTATTATATGTTGAATGTGCATCCAGCAACTTTAATAAATCTGTTTATCTGTTCTAAGAGATTTTTGGTAGAATCTTTGGTTTTACTATATATAAAATTACGGCATCTGTAGACAGGAGCAGTTTGATTTCCTCCTTTCCAATTTGGATGACTTTTATTTCTTTCTTTCCTGACTACTGTGGCTGGGGATTCCAGAACTTTGTTGCATGATAGTGGTAAAAGGGGGAATCCTTGTCATGTTCCAGTTTTATAGGAAGGCTTTCAAAATTTCCCCATATAGAATGATTTTAGCTGAGGGTTCATCATATATGGTCTTTATTATCTTGTGATATGTTGCTTCTATGCCTAGTTTTTTGAGAATTTTTGTCATGAAGGGATATTAAATTTAATCAAATACTTTTTCTGCATCTATTGAGATAATAATATGGTTTTTGCCCTCCATTCTGCTGATATGATGTATCATGTTTATTGATTTGCATATATTGAACCATCTTTTCATCTCCAGTATAAATCTCACTTGATCATGGTGCATTATCTTTATGATGTGCTGTTGGATTTGGTTTGCTAGGATTTTGTTGAGGAATTTTATGTCTATGTTCATCAGGAATATTGGCCTATAGTTCAGTTTTTGTTGTATCTTTGCCTAGTTTTGTTATCACTTTAATATTGACTTTGTAGAATGAGCTAAATATTTTGGAATAGTTTCAGGAGAATTGGAAATTGTTCTTTTTTGTATATTTGATAAAATTTGGCTGTGAAGCCTGGGTTTGTCTTAGTTGAAAGACTTCTTACTACTGATTCAGTTTTGCTACTGGTTATTCGTCTGATCAGGTTTTCTCTTTCTTTTTAATTCAATCTTAATCGGTTGTATGTGTTTAGGGATTTATCTATTTACTCTAGATTTTCCAGTTTTTTATCCTATAGTTTTTTATGATAGTCTATGATGATCATTTATATTTTTATGGTATTTAATGTCTCCTATTTCTTTTTGATTTTATTTATTTGAGATTTCTCTCTTTTTAATTCTTTTTTTAGTGGTTTATCAATTTTGTTTATCTTTTCAAATAACCAACTTTTTTCCTGATTCTTTGTATTTTTAAGTCTCTATTTCATTTAATCCCATTATGATTTTTATATTTCTTTCCTTCTGCTAATTCTGGGGTGGTTTGTTCTTGCTTATCTAGTTCCTTGAGATGCCTCCTTAAGTTCTTTATTTGAGATCTATCTACTTTTTTATGTAGTCATTTATCACCATAAACTTTTTTGTCAGCACTGCTTTTGTTGTATCCCACAGGTTTTGGTATGTTGTTGTTCCACTTTCATTCATTTTAAGAATTTTCATGATTTTCATCTTAATTTCTTCATTGGTCCAATGGTAATTTAGGAGCATGCTGTTTAGTTTCTATGCATTTGTGTCATTTCCAAAGCGTCTTTTAGTGTTGATTTCCAGTTTTATTCCATTGTGTTCTGGGAAGATACTTGATATCTTCCAATTTTTTAAATCTTGTTTTGTGGCCTAACATATAGTCCTTTCTGGAGAATTTTCCATGTGTTTATGAGAAAAATGTTTATTCTGTAGTTGTTGGATAAAATGCTATATAATATCTGTTAGGTCCATTTGGTCTGAAGTCAATTTAAATCCAGTGTTTCTTTTTTGATTTTCTGTCTAGATTCATCTAATGCAGAATGTGGGGTGTTGAAATCCCCCATCTTTACTGTATTGGAGTCTTTCTCTCTTTAAATTTAGTAATATTTGTTTTATATATCTGGGTACCCCTGTGTTGGGTGCATATATTTTTTGAATTGTTATTTCCTCTTGCTGAATTGATCCCTTTCCTATTATATCATGATATTCTTTGTCTTTTTTGTAGCTATTTTGCTTTAAAGTCTATTTTATCTTATATAAGTATAGCTATTCCTGCCCACTTTTTAATTCCATTTGTATGGAATATCTTTTCCCATTTCTTTATTTTCAGTCTATATGTGTCTTACAGGTCAAGTGCATTTCTTGTAAGCAGCATATAATTGGATCATTCACTAATGCAATCATCCCATCTATATCTTTTAAGTAGGAAATTTAATCTACTTATATTCAAGGTCATTTATATGTTAGGTTTTGTTCCTGTCATATTGTTAATTGTTTTTTGGTTGTTTTGTATTTTTTTTTTAATCTTATTATATGTCATTGTAGTGTCTTGGTTATCTGTAGTGGTAACATTTGAGTCTTTTGTCTTCCTCATTTGTGTGTTTGCTTTACCAGTGAGATTTATACTTTTATGTCTTTTCATGATAGTAAATGTCATTCTTTTACTTTCAGGTTTAGGACTCTGCTGAGCATTTCTTTTTCTATTTTGGGGGGTGGGGTTGGAGTCTCATTCTGTCACCTAGGCCGGAGTGCAGTGGCACACTCACAGCCACCCCAGCATTGACCTGCTGGGCTCCAGCGATCCTTCCACCTCAGTCTTCCAAGTAGCCAGGACTACAGGTGCCTGCGACCCTGCCTGGATAATTTTATTTATTTTATTGTGGAGATGAGGTCTCACCAAGGTGCCTAGGCTGGTCTCAAACACTGCAGGCTCAGGGAATCCACTTGCCTTGGCCTCCCAAAGTACTGGAATTACAGGCTGAACCGCCGAACCCGGCCTGTTGAGCATTTCTTATAGGGCCAGTGTAGTGGTCATGAATTCCCTCAGCTATTACTTGTCTAGGAAGGACTTTATTTCTTCTCTGTTTATGAAAGATAATTTTGATGGTTATAGTATTATTGGCTGACAGTTGTTTTTTATTTGTTAGTACTTTGAATACATCAAGCCTTTCTCTCCTGTCCTACAAGGTTTCTGCTAAAAAATCAACTGTTAGGTATTCTTGTTAAGGTGACTAGATGTTTGTCTTTTGCTGTTTTTGAAATTTTCTCTTTGCCTTTGGCTTTAGGCAGTCTGATTATAATGTGCCATAGATACAATACACATATAACAGCAATATTAGCAGTGAGATGATGCTCTTTGGCAGGAATGAGTGGTGTGTACTAGTGTTAGCAGTGGTTGTGATAGACTAGGCAAGCCAGTCTCCAGACCCACAGATAGTGCATGCAGGTAGGTGCCAGCTGTGGTGGTAGTACTGGAATGAGTAGGCCCAATCTCATACTCACAGAAGGAGTGCTCAGAAAACAACAAGGTTGGACTGGGCTGGGCATTCACCTGGCTCTTGGACTGTATCCCCTGGCATGGTAGAGGTTGTGAAGTCAGGCTGGTCAGACTTATCCTCAGGCCCCCGTAAAGGTATATGTAGGCACCAGAAGTGGCAGACAGAGGTGGAGCAATCACCAGTCCTCCGGCATAATCCTCAGGTTAGGGGGTGGTAGTGACCATGCTACATCCTTACTACTGGAGAGGGCAGGGCTGTGTTCATTGTCATCATTGCAGGTCAGTGGGTGGGGAGCATGTGCACCGCTCACCCATTAGCATTAGCGATGCTTGTGCCTCAGCACCAGTGAGGTGACCTGTGACTTGCTTGCATGTCAAACCTGACAGCAACAGCCCATGCTTTGCTTATGCCTCAGCTGTGGCACTATTGGGTCCCAGGACAGTGTGCATGCTATTGGGGACAGGAGACTAAAATGGTGCCTTGCTGTAGCTACTTAGGTCTCAGTGTGAGCTTTCTTTCTGAATCGGTGCCAATGTAGTCTCTCAGCAGCTCTCTATGTTAGTTTCAGGGGCTATGAGGCTTGAGGTGCTCTCCTGTAGCTAGTATTGCAGAAGTCCACAATGGGAATGTAGCCTGCTGGGGGTTTCTTTTACCCTTTCTTTACACTGGGGTGTCTCTCCCAGCTTCCAGATGGTCCCGTCCTAGCAAGCTGCCTTGCTTCCCTCTCTTTCCTTGCTTTAGATTTTTCTTTTCATCTTTTTGTTGAATTCCAGTATTCTCTTTTGGATAATCTAGTTTAAGTGTGATTATCTACTCACTATTTTGGTTCTTAGTGGCAAAGGCAAGTATAAAATGTCTCTAGTCAGGCATCTTGAAATCCCTTATGTATGATATTTTAATTATACATTTTCTGTTAACATATACAAATGAGCCAGGCTCAGTGGCTCAGCCTGTAATCCTGTGCCTTTGGGAGGCTGAGGTGAGTGGATTGCCTGAGCCCGCAGGTTTGAGACCCGCCTGGGCAGCGAGACCTCATCTTGAACAATAAATAAAAAA
>NW_007253184.1:791785-806674 GCF_000164805.1 Carlito syrichta
ATATATATATATATATATATATATATATATATACAAATGATTATATTGTATTGTATTACAGTTGCTTACAGTATTTAGTACAGTAACATGCTGTACAGTTTTGTACAAGCAATGTTGTAAAAGCAATGGGCAATATCATATAGTAGGTATATAGTAGGCTATACCATCTAGGTTTGTGTGAGTACACTCTATGATATGTTCACACATTGATGAAATCACCTAATGACAAATTTCTCAGAATATATCCCCATCATTAAGTGACACATGACTGAATTTTGAAACCTATAAAACAACAAAAGTCCCTGTTCCTTGGTATTCTGCTTATCTCTTTTTTCACAAGTCAAGTAGTGGTTATGCTTCAATGTTTGCAAAACATCCAACTTAAATGCAAGAGGTGAAATTTTCATCCAGACAACTTAAATGTGAGACAACAATGCAGAATACTGCAATATCAGGGAAAAAGTTCATTATTCTGGATGCTTCTAATACTCTAGGATTCTTTACAATTAAATCAATGAACTTTTTGTTCTCACTGAAATTATATCAGAGGTGGAGCTTAAGATGGCGACCAACAGGTCAGACGGTAAAAGTCTCCATGGAGGCAAGTGTTCATAAAGACTCTCTGAGTGAATGGGTGGGCGCTGGTGGGAGCATGATCTGTCTGAGGGGATACTTCAGTGCATGCACCTGGGTCCCCCTCTGAGGGTGACCGCAAACCCCCACCACCCTGAGATTGAAGTGCAGCCAGTAAGATTGCATGCAGGATCATCTGCTGCTAGCGGAAACACACCTGAGAAAAGCCTGGTGAATCCACCTGATTTTCATCACCTAGCACCTGGTCCACACCATCACCTGTCATAACAGATCAACTGAAGCTCTGGATCTGATCAATGGAGAGAGAGGATCAGGAAAGTCAGAGAGGAGTCCATGCCCAGTAAGGAGCCACCCACCTCAGTCATTTTCTTTGACCCAGGACCAGGCAGAGATTTGCATTGCCCTGTGCAACTCTGCACAACCTCCAGTTTGTTGCCTCAGGGAGCAAACCTAAACCCCCACTGCATGAACAGATTGTAATGCAGTGGGAAGTGGGTTCCAGGATGCTCATACACCTGTTGGTGGATACTGGGATCTGCAGATAGATTCTGAATCACAGCTCCCCTCTCAACTAAATTTCAAAACTGCAAAAAGTACAGCCCCCAACCCACAGTCCAACTTCAGAAGTGAACAAAGCCAGAGGATTCACATAAGGAAGAATAGGAGACTGAGCAAAAAGAAGTAAAAGCAATTCCACCATCCCTGAAAAACAGAATTAAAGAAGGGAGGAGGGGAAAAAAAAGTGTGTGGTGGGGGGAGAAATAACTACACAAATGGAGAAAAACCAAAAAAAGAATATGGGTCTCTCACAGACCCCTGGAAGGTCAGACACTGAGAAAAGAGATTTCAGAATGCAAACAATGAAGAGCCCCCAGAATGACTGGTCTCAAACTACAAATCCAGATATCAAGACATTAATAGAGAGATTTAAAAGAACTGAGAAGAGAAAAGAGGAAAATTGGAAGGAGTTTATAACTGAGCTGACAGCAGTAAAGATTACTGTGAATGAAATAAATAACAAACTGATGAGCATGGAAAGCAGAATTAGTCAAGCAGAAGAAAGAATCTCAGAGCTTGAGGACCAAAATATAGAACTAACCCAAACCCTCAAAAACATTGAAAAGAAGCTTAAGAAGACAACAAAACCTTCAAGAGATGAGCGATTACATAAAGAGGCCAAACTTAGGAGTAATTGGACTTTCTGAAGCAGAAAGAGAGACTGAGACCACTCTGGAACAAACATTCTATGAAATTATTCAACAAAACTTACCTCATCTCATCAGTGATACAACCATTCAAACACAAGAGATTCAGAGAACCCCTGCAAGACAACAAATCAGAAGACCAACTACTAGACACATAATAATTAGCCTAAACAAAGTAGGTATAAAAGAAAAAATCCCAAAGGCAGCAAGAGATAAAGATCAGACTACCTACCACGGAAGACCAACTAGAATAACAGTATATTTATCTACCGAAATACTTCAGGCTAGGAGAGCTTGGAACCCAATCTTCAAAGTTATCAAAGATAATCAATTTCAACCAAGAATAACCTACCCAACTAAACTAAGCTTCATCTGTGAGAGAGAATTAAAATTTTTCCCAGGCATTCAATTCCTAAGAACTTATGCTGCCTCTAGACCAGCTCTACAAGAAACACCTAAGAAAGTATTAAACACATAAAAAAGGGAAAAAAGAGCAACAACATTCTTCACAAGAGTGCAGGAAAAAGATTGAAAACAGACATGAATCAACCCAAAACCAAAAGAAATACAACAAACAGGAACAACACCACCTCTATAAGAACCTTATGACGGGATAAACTCTCACATTTCAATAATTAGCCTGAATGTGAATGGACTAAATGCACCACTGAAAAGACACAGAATGTCAAAATGACTAAAATATCATGAGGCAACAATATATTGTCTCCAAGAGATTCATCTCACCAGAAAGGACACTCACAGACTCAAAGTAAGAGGATGGGAAGCAAAATTTCAGGCAAATGGAACACAAAAGAAAGCTGGGATTGCAATCTTAATCTCAGACAAAATATCCTTTAAGCTATCAACAATTTAAAAAGATGAAGAAAGTCACTATATAATGATAAAAGTTTCAATCCATCAACAAGAAATATCCATCCTAAACATATATGCTCCTAATATAGGAGCCCCATCGTTCATAAAGCAACTTCTAGACAAACTTAAAAAAGAGATTGACTCTAGAACTATCATAGCTGGGGACTTTAATACACCACTCACAACCCTAGACAGATCATCAAGACAAAAAATCAGCAAGGAGATCCAGAACCTCAATGAGACTCTTGAACAAACTGACTTAATTGATACCTACAGAACACTCCACCCAACAACCACAGATCATACATTCTACTCGTCACCACATGGAATGTACTCCAAGATCGACCACATCTTTGCCCATAAGTCAAACATAAACAAATTTCATAAGATTGAAATTTTGCCATGTACCTTCTCAGACCACAGTGGAATAAAAATAAATATCAACACCAACGAAGTTCCCCCAAAACACACAAAGACATGGACAATAAACAGTATGATGCTAAGCAACTCCTGGGTCAACAATGAAATCAAAACAGAGGTTACAAGGTACCTGGAAATAAATGAAAATGAAGAAACATCTTACCAAAACCTCTGAGATGACATGAAAATAGTAGTAAGAGGGGAATTTATATCTTTGCAAACATACATGAAGAAAATGGAAAGATCACAAGTTAACAGCCTAACAAGTCACCTAAGAAAGCTGGAAAAGCAAGACTCTAACTTCTGTAGAAGAATCCAGATCACCAAAATAAAAACTCAAATCCAGGACATAGGAGACAAAAAGATAATACAAAAAATCAACAAAATAAAAAGCTGTTTCTTTGAAAGGATAAACAAGATCGATGGTCCCATAGCCAGACTGACCAAGAAAAAGAAAGAAAAAGCCCAAATAAACTCAATCAGTAACACAAAAGATGAAGTCACAACTGACCCTGAAAAAATACAAAAGATTATCAGAGACTATTATGTACAATTATATGGGAATAAACTTGAAAACAAAAAGGAAATGGAGGACTTTCTGACACCACACAACCTTCCTACGTTGAAACAAGAAGAAATTGAGACCCTAACTAGACCAATAACAAGCAAAGACATAGACTATGTCATAAGAAAACTACCTAAAAAAAAAAAAAAAAAAAGCCCTGGACCAGATGACTTTCCAGCAGAATTCTACAAAACATCCTATTGAAAGTATTCCAGGCGATTGAGAAAGATGGAACTCTCTCCAAATCATTTTATGAAGCTAACATCACGTTGATACCCAAGACCCAACAAAGAAAGAAAACTACAGAACAGTATCTTTGATTAACATAGATGCCACAATTCTCAACAAGATCTTAGTAAACCGAATTCAACAACACATCTCAAAAATCATCCATCATAAACAAGTAGGCTTTATTCCCAGGATGCAAGGCTGGTTCAACATTCATGATTAAATACATGATTAAATATATCAGCAGACATAAAAAACAAAAGCCACATGATTATATCATTAGATGCAGAAAAAGCTTTGATAAAATCCAGCACCCCTTCTTGATAAAAACCCTCACATATCTAGACATAGATAGTAAGAGCCATCTATGAGAAACCCACAGCCAGCATACTCCCTAAACAGACAAAAATTGGAACCATTTCACCTGAAAATTGGAACAAGAAAAGGATGCCCACTCTCACCCCTCCTGTTCAACATAGTTTTGGAAGTCCTAGCTAGAGCAATCAGAGAAGAGAAGGTGATCAGGGGTATCCAAATAGGAAAAGAAGTCAAGTTATCTCTCTTTGCAGATGACATGATTATATACCGTGAAAACCCAAGAGAATCTGCCAAATACCTCCTTGCACTGATAAAGGACATTGGCAAAGTCTCAGGGTATAAAATAAATGTGCAAAAGACAATTGTATTTTTATACACCAACAATAAACAAACAGAAACTCAAATAAAAAGCCCAATTCCATTCACAATAGCCACTCCCAAAATGAAATACCTTGGCATCTTCCTAACCAGAAAGGTGAAAGACCTTTACAATGAAAACTACAAAACTGTGCTCAAAAAAATCAAAGATGACGCAACAAGTGGAAAAATATTCCATGCTCATGGATTAAAAGAATCAACAGTGTTAAGATGTCCATTTTACATAAGGCAATCTACAGATTTAATGCAATACCAATCAAATTACCAGCAACATTCTTCTCAGACCTAGAAAAAACAATACAGGAATTCATATGTAAACATAAATGACCAAGAATAGCCAAAACAATCCTCAGTAAAAAAACAAAACAATCCAGGAGGTATCACACTCCCAGACTTTAAACTTTATTATAAAGCTATAATAATCAAAACAGCCTGGCATTGGTACAAGAACAGGCATATAGACCAATGGAATAGAATTGAGATTCCAGAAGCCAAACCTCAATTTCTCAATCAACTCACCTTCAACAAAGCCTCCACCACCCACTACTGGGAAGAGGAGAACCTATTCAGTAAATGGTACTGGGAAAACTGGCTGACCACATGCAGAAGATTGAAACAGGACCTCTACCTATCCCCATACACAAAAATTAACTCTAAATGGATTACAGACCTAAATGTAAAACCTCAATCTGTAAGAACTTTAGAACATGCAGGAGACACTCATGGATGTCGGAACTGGCAAACATTTCCTGATCATAACTCGAAGTGCCCAGACCATAAGAGATAAGATAGACAAGTGGGACCTCATTAAACTGAGAACCTTCTGCAAAGCCAAAGAAACTATCAAGAGAGCAGGGAGACAGCCCACAGACTGGGAAAAAATATTTGTCAAGTCCATGTCTGACAAAGACCTAGCATCAAGGATCGACAAGGAACTCAAACGTGCTGAAAAGAAAAAAAACAAACAGCCGCATTACAAAGTGGACAAAGATATGAATAGACACTTCTCAAAAGAAGACATACAAGCAGCCAACAGAAACATGAAAAAATGCCTCAATAGTCATCAAAGGGATGCAAATTAAAACTACACTGAAATACCACCTTACTCCAGTCAGAATGGCCATCATCAATAACTCAAAAAATAACATGCTGGAGAGGGTGTGGTGAAAAGGGAATACTTCTACACTGTTGGTGGGAGTGTAAACTAGTACAGCCTCTGTGGAAGTCAGTGTTGCAATTCCTAAAAGCTCTAAAAATTGACCTTCCATATGACCCTGCAATCCCCCTACTGAAAATATATCTGGAAGAACTCAAATCACTCTATAAAAAAGAAACCTGCACACGTATGTTTATAGCAGCATTGTTCACAATAGCAAGAAAATGGAACCAACCATGCTGCTCATCAAAAGAAGACTGGATAAAAAAATGTGGTACATATACATGATGGAATATTACACAGCCGTAAAGAACAAAATCATGAACTTCACAGCAACCTGGATGGAATTAGAGTTTATGATACTGAGTGATCTCTCACAGAAACAAAGAGCTGAGTATCACATGTTCTCACTCATAAGTGGACCTTGAACAACTACCATAATACTATAAGAAAAGGATTGACAGTAGTGGGAAACTGTGGGAGGAGGGTGAGGGGGAGGAGAGAGGTGAGATTGACAGTAGTCGATATCTGCCTGGGGAAGGGGGCACACCTCATCAACAAGGGTACCTGCACAATGAATATTTTTATACCAAACCCTGAATTGTACCCCACAAGTTTAAAATAAGAATTAAAAGAGGGGGGGGAAAGAAATTGTATCTGTCCCAAGAGAAGTTCTCTTTTTTGGTTCAGAGTGTCTGGTTACAGAGCTTTATCAAAGTAGAATACTGACCATTGCTCAAATCTGAGATGTCTACCTTGGCTTCAGAAGTTAAGAAAACTTGGAGGCTGCTGACAAGCAGTCAAGGAAGAAAAAGCTTGTTCTATTTGAGGTTTATGATACTGCTCACCTAGACTTCCCTAGGGATTCTCGTCTTTATTTTCTGAGTCCTGTAGTAACCCTGGTAATAGCCATGGTCCAGGAACTGATATTTATAAGTAAAATAAGCTAACCCTGCCCATTCAAGTATTTCACAACAAAATACAGTGGCTTAAAGAAGGAAACAAACAAGAGAATGGGGAAGAAGAGCCATCACCAGAGTACAGAACCAAGCCTCTAAAAATGGTCTTTGTCTTTGTCATCATCTCCATCATCATGACCACTATCATAGAATAACTTTTAACTTAATATATTCCAGCTCCTATTCTAAGCATGTTATATATACAAACTTATTTTAATACTAACAACTACCCTGTGAATGGGTACTATTATAGTCCCTACATTACAGCTTAAAAAAAAATAAACCAAATAAAGCATTAGAGAGTTTGGACTTATGGGCAATATAGAGCTTTGGATTTATAAGTAATAGAGAGCCATTAAATGTTTTAAGTAAGGGAGTGGCATTGTCTGCTTTGCATTTCAAATTATTTAGGCATTTAAATTATGTGAGAAGCTAGAGGAAAGAAAAAAAAGCAGACTAGATGTGATTAAAAAAAAAAAAAAACCCAGTGGAAGTGCTGAAGGGAAAGACCAGAGAAAGGGATTTGTTTGATCAATAATTTGCTTAAATGGACAAAATTGAATAATTGAAGATTTGGAGGAGAGTGAAGAGACAAAGTGGTCAATGTCCCAAGTGCACTAAATATATTTAGCAGAGAAAGTGGGCACAGCACCTTATAATGCTCAGTCTTACGAATTCCTGATTAATGCCTTGATATTAGTGTGCCCAGTCTGCCTTATGAAAGACGTTTGAACTTTACTGGATCTTTCCACATTATCTTGATTAAAAACATGCTAGAGGAGATTCTCTGAAAGACAATCAGGAAGCTTTGCTTTGAAGATTCCCTGCCAAATAGGAAAAAGGAAATAAGACACTTAATCTAAGATTCAATCAAGTCAGACCCTCTTGGTTTGATAGCTGTGTAGAGGCCTGCTTAGGTTTGCCTTTTATAGAGAAAGTTTCCCAGGGTTCTATTGTTAATTAGGGAATTTGTGTTTTCTACAGATGATTGCATTATCATCCCAGACAGGACAGCTAAACCCCTCTGAGCAGGAGAAAGAAAGCCATTTACATATTCTCTCCAATCAAGCATCACAGGATTTTAGAGATAATAGGTAATTTGCCATTTGCTATCAGGCCTGCCCTAAAGCACATTCATAGACAAGTGCAAGTGGGTCATTTATAGTCCTTGTTTATGATGTTTCCAAGGAGAGGGAAGAGGAGAAGAAACAAATGCCATCTAGTAAGATATTACTAGAGAAGCATTAGTTGAGTTTTTCTTCTGTGTGTCCTACTCCTGGTTGTTTCCTTAACTTTGGAAGTTTCTTTCAGGCTGGCCTTGAGATTTAAACATACCATGACTAGTCAGTCTTTTTATGGCTCTTACAAGTTGGCAAAGTAGTAGAGGGTTGATTTGAATGATTGTTGTGTTTTCCCTCTTACACTTCAACAAACACTGACATATTTAATTTAAGTAGATCATACATTTGGGGATAACTTGGACTATAGGGAAATTTGTATCCCAAATTTTAGCATAAGATTTGGCATAATAGGTTTTGTATGCATTTCTATAAAACTAATCAGACGATTATGCAAAGTCTTAAAAAATAGTCCAGGGATTCTCCCTAGATTAATCTTTGGAGAGTAATATCCAGAATGGCTTTGAACATGAAAGTAAACATAAAATAAAATTTTATAAAGTCTGTGATTATTTAACTCTCAATTCACTCTAGATGCTTAAGGCACAAGGTCATAAACCATCTGCCAATGCCTGGCTTATGGCACGGGAAAGAATTCTTCCTTCCTCATTTTTGTCATAGTCTTAGATATGGGGAAAAAATATGGTGGTGATGAAGTAGCCAATATCTCCCCTACTTTGAACCATTTCCGACTTAAAGTCTTATATTTCTCAGGTCTTTATTTCTAGGGCTAGTGTTATACAAAATCACTTACATATTACTTTAATTTTAATCTTCCTATAGTTTCTATTTATTGAGTACTTTCTATGTGCCAGGCACTGCTCTAGACTGAGTTAGATATAACTCAGGTAATTCTCAGAATGATTTCATGAATCACGTATTATTATTATCCTGATTTTACCTACGAGAAGTGCTTTTAATTATGAGATTATACCTATGAGAATGTGAGACCTAGAAACATTATATAGCTCATTCAGGACCACACTTTAAGCAATAGATCAGAAATTGAATTGGTCTCTTTCTGACTGTTATAAGTAAAATAAGAATAAGGACCCAGTTGGCCTAATCTGACATTATGAATCAGAGATCATAATCTACTCCAATTCCAAAAACTATACTTTTAATCTGACTTTTTATCTTTTTTTTTTCCTATACTGGCTGAAATTCTGCCATGTGTGATCCATGGCATTTGCTTGAAGTCTTTTGATGCTTCATTAGCTGTTCCTCAAAGGGAATTCACCTGTTATCAGACAGATTGCACCACAAGGTGAATCACTCCGTTAAGGTGAATCATCTCTGCTGGCTGGATGAGATCAGAAGTCAGAGAGTTTTGAAATTTTAGGTCAACAATTCTCAAACTTCTTAGTCTCAAGACCTCTTTATACTTTGGAAAGTTTTTAAAGACTTCAAAAAGCATTTGTTTGTTTAGAGATCACTTTGTAGAACATTCTCCTTTGTGTCTGTGTCTTTTTCTTACTTTTATGCAATTACGTACCTGCCCCTGATGCATTGTCTTGACATGATTTGAAAATCTGAGGGATGTCTAAACGCATTAGCTAGAAAGAAACAATATTTGCTACCTTAGTCTCTAGAGCTGTATTGTTTCCTTCATTCAGTGTCTGTGCAAGTATATTGCCAAGTTTTCATTCCTTCAGAGATGCAGACTTCTCTTTAAGATGAAGGTAAACTCCAATTTCCCTCCCCAAAACATTCAGCCTTCTATGAGAGTTCCAGAGACTGGGATTACTCTCCTGGTACAAACATGGTTGTTAATTGAAAATGGTCGGCCGTTGCTTTGTTAAACTCTGGTGTTTCTACATGGCTCTTTGAGTATGGCCACCATGTTTTCTAAGCTTTGGCCCCCTCCCCTACCTTGTGGAGGTGAATCTTTTCTCTCTAATTTACTTTCTAAATAAACTATATTTTCCAATCTAACTTTTGCAATTCTTTGCATCTTTCACATGGCACCGGATTGCAGATACCCCTGACAGGTGAGACCAAACAGTTGGGAGGCCCCACTGGGATATATTTTAACCTAACATTTGACCTAACAAGTAATGTAATTGATATTAGCCAGGCATGGTGGCTCACGCCTATAATCCCAGCACTTTGGGAAACTGAAGCAAAAGAATTGCCTGAGCCCATGGGTCTGAGACCAGCCTGGGCAACATGGCAAGACCTCATCAAAAAAAAAAAAAAGGAAAATGGTCATGGAAATGAAATGTTTTGTTTATATCTGAGATAAATCATGAAACTCTAACTTATAAATAAGATACTGGTAAGTGCCAAAGTTTAATTGAATATTTTTTTCATTATGAATATAAAGTATTTTCCTCCCCAGAGGCTTATAAACAAATTCTGACCGTAATTGTCAAAGGGTGGAAACAAGAACAATGCTTGTTGACCATCTGACTTGTATGAAAAAGCCAATCAAATCTTCTTGAGGAAATTATTTAATTTGGGCTTCACTTTCTCGAATTGCAAGATTTCAATGTACTCTATTATCCTATGCCATTCATATTGCTGAGATTATATTTTTTCATTACTAGAAAATGTAATAGTTTCTTGAAAGTAAAATTAATGTATGGGATAAAGATTGAGTCACATGATTAACTCTGTAAATGACAAGGACAATTACTCAATTTTCTCTCAGTTAAAAATACCAAAACAACACATCATAGTCAGTAAAAACATTTTGTTGTCTGCTCTATGTGTGAAAATTTAAAAATATCTTCATACTTGCAGAAATCCAACAGATCACATTGATATCTTTTATAGATTTCTCATAATGCTATGAGGAGTCAGAGAAAAGTGTGCTTTACAGATGGTATAGCTGAAACAATTTCAGTTTAGAAGTAAGCTTTTAATAATTGGGTACCTAAAATGTTAACTTAACTAGCATAGTTTTATATTACTTTCTTATTTTTTAATGATAGAACTCTAGTTCTTGAGAAAGAAACTGTATAAAATTGCTTATGGAATGATGACATACGCAGATCATCCTGTTTCTAGAGAAAAGTCAAAAGAGTAGACAAGTGGAAACATTTCCTCAAGAGTTGCTCATGTTTAAGTTGATTCTCAAGAGCACATTTCCTAAACCTTTTCTACTCCCCTCCCACATCGTGCCCTCTATGGAGTTTACCCTTATCCTCACATCCCTGAAGTTGGCGGTTACTTTGACAGTTGGTTCTAATGTTTTGTTTTGTTGTGCTTCCCTGGGAAAGCAGCACAAGAATTACCATACAATTTATATTGTTCTTATACCTGCTATTTCTCTCTCTAAAAAAATATACCATAGGCCAAAGGGATGATTAGTGATTCAGAAATTTTTAAGAGTTGTGTGGCAAGTCAATCAAATACTCATATTTTTTCTTAATTCAGCATAAGATGATAGAAAAGTGACTCCTTAACTTTATTAAGCCAGGTCTTTGATTCATACGTTGGAGAATCTATTTTTTTTTTTTTTTGAGTCAGAGTCTTACTCTGTCACCCTGGCTGGAGTGCAGTAGCATGCTACTCATGGCCACCGCAGCCTCTACCTTCTGGGCTCAGTTGATCCTTCTGCCTCAGCCTTCTAAGTAGCTGGCATGCACCTCCACACCCAGATAATATTTTGATTTATTGTAGAGATGAAGTCTCGAATCCCTGAGCTCAGGCAGTCTTCTTGCCTCCGCCTCCCAAAGTGCTAGGATTATAGGCATGAGCCACTGCACCTGGAAGAGAATCTAATTCTTCAAAACTTGTCATATACTTAGTGTTCTTTTCTGCCATGAGAGAATAGAAACCACAAAGATGGAGTAAAGTGTGCCCAAAGGCTATCAATAATGATTGACGCATACCTGCTTATTAGACCTTTCCTCACAGAAAGTGCTTCAGAGGCAAGTGTTCTTTCTAGATTTATGATGTGAGATAGATCCTGTTTTCTACTAACTGCCACTAATGCCTATTTTCTACCAACTGGGCACTTAAAGCTGCTCAGTTAAATTTTGTGTTCCATAGATGTTTTCTTTTTTTTTTTTAATCAATATTTTTTATTTTGATATTGTGGGGTACAGTTAAGGGTTAAGTATACAAATATGCTTCATTCAGGTGCCCTTGTTGATAATAGGTGTCTCCCCATTCCCAGACAGATGTTTACTACCATTAGTCCCATCCCCGCCCCCCCATAGTTTCCCACCACTGTCAGTCATTTTCTTATGGTAGTGTATTGGATGATCAAGGTCTACTATATGAGTG
Source organism: Carlito syrichta (assembly GCF_000164805.1). NCBI lineage: Eukaryota > Metazoa > Chordata > Mammalia > Primates > Tarsiidae > Carlito > Carlito syrichta. The sequence goes on from NW_007253184.1 coordinate 803,896, forward strand.
AGAATATGTGATACTTGAATATTTGTTTCTGTGAGAGGTCAGTCAGTATTATAGACTCTAGCTGCATCCAGGTTGCTGCGAAATTCATGATTTTGTTCTTTTTTATGGCTGCATAGTATTCCATCATGTATATGTACCATATTTTTTAATCCAGTCTTCTTTTGATGGACAGCGTGGTTGGTTCCAGGTCTTGTTATTGTGAACAATGCTGTGATAAACATTCGTGTGCAGTTATCTTTTTGATAGAGTGATTTGAGTTCTTCAGGATATATTCCCAGTAGGGGGATTACAGGATCATATGGGAGGTTGATGGGAGGAGAGCTTTTAGAAATTGCCACGCTGCTTTCCACAGAGGTTGCACTAGTTTACACTCCCACCAACAGTGTAGGAGTGTTCCATTTTCGCCACACCCTCTCCAACAACTATTATTTTCTGAGTTATTGATAATTGCCATTCTGACTGGAGTTAGGTGGTATCTCAGTGTGGTTTTGATTGCATCTCCCTGATGATTAGTGAGGTTGAGCATTTCTTCATGTGTCTGTTGGCTGCTCAGATGTCATCCTTTGTGAAGTGTCTGTTCATATCTTTTGCCCATTTTATAATGGGGTTGTTTGTCTTTTTCTTTTCAGCACATTTGAGTTTCTTGTAGATCCAAGATGTTAAGCCTTTGTCAGACCTGGAGTTGGCAAATACTTTTTCCCAGTCTGTAGGCTGTCTCCCAGCTCTCTTGATGGTTTCTTTGGCTTTGCAGAAGCTTATCAGTTTAATGAGGTCCCACTTGTCTATCTTATCCCTTTTGGCCTGTGGGTTTCAAGTTTTGTTCAGGAATTAGATGCCAGTTTCAAGTTCCATGAGGGTATGCCCTTCATTTTCTAAGGTTCTTATAATTTGAGGTTTTACATTTAGGTCTCTGATCCATTTGGAGTTAATTTTTGTGTATGGGGATAGATAGGGGTCCTGTTTCAATCTTCTGCATGCGGTCAGCCAGTTTTCCCAGCACCATTTACTGAATAGATTCTCCTCTCCCCAGTAATAGGTGGTGGAGGCTTTGTTGAAGATGAGTTGGTTGAGAAATTGAGGTTTTGCTTCTGGGATCTCAATCTATTCCATTGATCTATATGCCTGTTCCTATACCAATACCAAGCTGTTTTGATGATTGTAGCTTTATAGTAAAGTTTGAAGTCTGGTAATGTGACACCACCTGCTTTGTTTTTTTTTTTGTTGTTGTTGTTTTTTTGCTGAGGATTGTTCTGGCTATTCTTGGTTGTTTGTGTTTCCATATGAATTCCTGTGTTGTTTTTTCTATGTCTGAGAAGAATGTTGCTGGTAATTTGATAGGTATTGCATTGAATCTGTAGATTGCCTTAGGTAAGATGGACATCTTCACAATGTTGATTCTTCCAATCCATGAGCATGGGTTATTTTTCCACTTGTTTGTGTCATCTTTGATTTCTTTGAGCAGAGTTTTGTAGTTTTCATTGTAAAGGTCTTTCACATCTCTGGTTAGGAAGATGCCAAGGTATTTCATTTTTTTTGTGGCTATTGTGAATGGAATTGTGCTTCTTATTTGGGTTTCTGTTTGTTTATTATTGGTGTAAAGAAATACGATTGTCTTTTGCACATTTATTTTATATCCTGAGACTTTACCGAAGGCCTTTATCAGTGTAAGGAGGTTTTTGACTGATTCTCTTGTTTTCAAGGTACACAATCATGTCATCTGCAGAGAGATAATTTGACTTAATCTTTTCCTATTTGGATACCCCTGACTGACTTCTCTTCTCTGATTGCTCTAGCCAGGACTTCCAATACTATATTGAACAGGAGGGGTGAGAGTGGGCATCCTTTTCTTGTTCCAGTTTTCAGGGGAAATGGTTCCAATTTTTGTCCGTTTAGGGGTATGCTGGCTGTGGGTTTCTCGTAGATGGCTTTTACTATTTTGAGGTATGTTCCCCATATGCCTAGATGTTCAAGGGTTTTTATCAAGAAGGGGTGCTGGATTTTATCAAAAGCTTTTTCTGCATCTAATGATATGATCATGTGGTTTTTGTTTTGACATCTGTTGATGTATTTAATTACATTTATTGTTTTACGAATGTTGAACCAGCCTTGCATCCCAGGGATGAAGCCTGCTTAGTCATGATGGATGATTTTTGAGATGTGTTGTTGAATCCAGTTTGCTAGGATCTTGTTGAGAATTTTAACATCTATGTTCATCAAAGATATTGAACTGTAGTTCTCTTTTTTTGTTGGATCTTTACCTGACTTGGGTATCAATGTGATGTTAGCTTCATAAAATGATTTGGGGAGGGTTCCATCTTTCTCAATTGCCTGAAATAGCTTCAGTAGGATTGGAATCAGTTCCTCCTTAAATGTCTTGTAGAATTCTGCTGGAAAGCCATCTGGTCCAGGGCTTTTTTTTTGTAGGTAGTTTTCTTATTACATAGTCAATTTCCTTGATTGTTATTGGTCTATTTAGGGTCTCAATTTCTTCTTGTTTCAACCTAGGTAGGTTGTGTGATGACAGAAAGTCCTCCATTTCCTTGAGGTTTTCAAGTTTGTTTCCATACAAGTGTACATAGTAGTCTCTGATGATCTTTTGTATTTCTTCAAGGTCAGATGTGACTTCATCTTTTGTGTTTCTGATTGTGCTTATTTGGGTTTTTTCTTTCTTTTTCTTGGTCATTCTAGCTAGGGGATCATCGATCTTGTTTATCCTTTCGAAGAACCAGCTTTTTTTTCATTGATTTTTTGTATTGTCTTTTTGTCTTCTATGTCCTGG